>NC_064851.1:120939518-121067018 GCF_024139225.1 Suncus etruscus
AGTAGCATAGTAACTTTATTTTTTTAAATAAATTTTTATTGTGACCAAAGTATATTACAAATTTTTCACAGTAATATTTATGGTACATAGTGACAATGAATGAGGGGCATTCCCACCACCAGTGTTGTCCTTCCTCCACCCCTGTTTCCAATATGCATCCCATATCATCCTCCATTACCCCCCAGATACTAGTGTAACTGGTCTCCACTTTACAGCTTGGTGTAGATTGGATATCTATTCTGTTGTCGTTGTTTTCAAGGATCAATTAGACCAAACATATTACAACTTTTTTGAAAAGATATATAATTGACAAGGTAAAAATGCATTTTTCTTTAAAATGTATGCATTCGTATTGGACTCACTTTTGGGGCAGGGCAAATATGTCAGTATTAAGTGCAAGGCAATCAGTTTACCTACCATATTACCTCTGAGCCACATATCTCTAGCATTGTTATCATTCTCATCAATACAGTGTTGTTTTGTTTTGTTTTGTTTTTTGTTTTGTTGTTTTGTTTTTGGTTTTTGGAGGGACCATACCCAGTGGTTATACATGGCTATGTACTCAGAAATCGCTCCTGGCTTGGGGGACCATGTGGGATGCTGGGGGATTGAACTATGGTCCATCCTAGGTTAGTGTATATAAGGCAAACACCACACTGTTTGCGCCACCACTTCGGCCCTCATTAATTTAGAATTCAAAGCATATATAATTGTATTTGGAACTGAAATGCCCTGTCCTGAGATTTCCCTCTGTTTCAACCTGAGATGTGTAATTTGGCCCTTTCTTGGAGTCCTCATTCCCTCTTAAATATCTATTTGTCTTTCTCTTTCTGTCTGTCCCTCTCTCACTCTTTATATTATCCTAAATAAAATTATTTTCTTTAAAAATAAAATATGAAAAAAAATAAAATAAAATATGACTCATAAAGATCAAATGGGATCTTCAGAATATGATCATTACATAGCTTTTATATGTTATTTTGTAATGTAGGTAAATAAGCCAATAATAATAATGATTTCTAGAAGATTTCTTAAAGGTTACATCTAAAATGTGAATTTTTAAAAGTAATACTGTCAGGATTTCAAGATTCAAATAACTTAAAGAGGTATGCACTCAGAACTTTGATAAATAAAAAAAAAGCACAAGAGTGAATTTTCTTTGTAGTATAAAATAATATTTTTGTCATTCTTAAAGGCTACAAAAGAAAAGGATTATCTCTTAAAATACATCTCAAAAGTAATCCTGGTTTCATGATCCCCAAACATGATTAGTTTTGTAATCTTGCAAAAAGTGCTTTAATCTCACTATACCTTAGGTTTCTCATTTCTAAAATGAGAGTTAAAATTATAATTAAGGTATAAAATATAAATATGTGCAAGGTTCTTCGAAGAGTAACCTATACCATAGTAGGGGCTTGTGTACAAGTCCATATAAGGATTGGTCTCCATGGTAACAGTGGTACAGTGATGGCTGCAATAAGAAAAGGGGAATGAATGATGGGTAATGTTCAATACAGATATTGTGAATTTTTTTTCTACCTTTCAAAATGATGTGGGACTATTCAGTCAGGCTTTGAAATAAAAATCTAGTCATAAGTTAAAAGAATTGCAATGAAGATTATTGTGTTTATCTGGAGTGATTCTGAGTTTGGTGTTTTCTCAGAGTTACTCACTTGGTATTTCAATAACTAACACTACTTATCTTTGATAAGTCTTGACTGGGTATAATGACAGAATTCAATAAAGATTGGTTCCAAGTCTCTAAAATAATGCCAGGATCAGCTGCGTTTTTAACATCAGGCAATAAATGCATAAACAGGAGCTGCACATAGAAAGTAATTTTGATTTTTCACAAAGTAATGTATTATACTATTATCCTATGTTCATCAACAGAGTTTCTGATGCTAATTTTAGGCAAAAATAAAAAAAACTATATGCTGTCCTGAACCTAAAGAATTGTTATGTGTTATCTCATTTACTCTTACAACAGGCTTGCAAAGTGTTTGATTTACTTTCTATTTAATAATAGATTGGAAGGAACAGAAAAATTATATTTTGTACAAATTCACATCACACCTGCTTTTCTAAGATTTGAAAATGTATGTACTCTTACTGGTTCTAAAATTTATATTTTTTACTTTGCTATAGCCCTTTGCCAAATCTTTTCCTTAGGCAATGGCAGAAATTATTTTTTTCTGCATTTTTGTTGTTGTTATTCAAATAAGTTTTCTAAACTCAAATTTATGTTGTTTCTTCCCTTATTTTGTTACTAAACTTGCCTGTTTTACTCTGCCTGTAATTAAAAAACACACTTTGACCTGTTTTTATTCCACCTGGGCTCTGTGTTTGATTCATTCCTTGGGGCACTTTTTCTCTTTAATAATTTTAAATATCTTCTGTAATTTTCTATTAGTTCATAGTATATTCTATTACTATTTGATATATTGCTAAGTTGTTAAATAAGTTGAATCTCTCTAGTATATATTTCCCTCCAGAGTATTTCTCAAGAAGCTAGAAAGTGAGTAAATATAATTCAACATGATAATTTTTAGTCACTCAACAATAGTTTATCAGGCACCAAGAATATATTAGGAACTGGCTAGGTTCAGGGATCAGAGTATGAGAATAGTGAACAAACAATCAAAATTGATAAGTCTAGTGGGGAAAAGAGAGATGCAGAATGAATACATATATAAACCACATAGTATATTACATGAAATTAAGTATTATGCTTAAAATAAGTATTTCTTGAGAGTCGCTTAAGGAATATCTAAGAACATGTCCACCAAGAGCTTGGAAATAAAAGGAGATAATACGGCATATTAGAGACAAGGGATTTTTGTGGTGCTCGCAGCAAATGCAGAGGCAGTGAGGTAGGAACAGGCTGCTGCATTCTCACAAGTTTCAAAGACTAAATGGAAAGAAGTATGAGGGAGAGACAACCAAGATCTGAGCGACTGTGCAAGTCTGAGGAGCTTGTGTGAGAACTTTGACTAATATTCACAACAGCAAAGAAATTCTTTGAAGAGACTGGGAAAAAGAGACTTTCTATCACATAATATGAATAGCGTTTAGAGTAATATTTAGTGGTTTTCTTTCCTGTTTGTTTCTTTTTGGGCCACATCCAGTGGTACTCAGGGGTTACTACTGGATCTGCACTCAGAAATTATTCCTGGCAGACTAGGAGGACTGACCATATGGGATGCCAGGAATCGAGCCCACATAGGCTGCTTGCAAGGCAAATGCCCTAACAGCTGTTTTATCACTACCATTTATTGTTTCTGTTATACAGGTATCTTGATATTTTTGTATATTATAACTGAAACTTAAGCTTAGCACTTAATATTGTAGAAAAGTGACATGATAAATAATAAACATGTAAATACGCTGATGAAGTTTCCTGTTGCCCAAGTAGGCCTTGATGTATTTATCCAGTGTCCAATTATTTCTCAGGGGTGCTGTTAGGTTTAAACTATTTATCCAGAAAGGAGACTGCATACTGTCCCGTGGTGCTGTGTCTATGTATGTGGCATACCTCTTCCATGTGTAAAGATTTCTATACCCTTCTTCTAACCAGATAGGCAGGAGCCAAATCATGTTGTTTTAGTTCTTATATAACCAGCTTCAGGAGAATTTTATCTCTACTGTTAGATTATACCTTGTTTTACCCAAAACAAAGATCGCAGTATATGTAAATCTAGGTGAGTTTACATATCTGTTCTTATCCTGTTCTCACTCCCCCACCTGGGAGTGGTCTCTGTACTCAATAAAATCAACAGTTCTGTCAGGCAGCTGGCTCTCCATATGAGGCAGAAAATTGCCAGTCTATACGTTTTTCACCCTCAGCCTGGTTTGGATTATTTCATGTGCGACCCTGATTTATTCGTTCTTCCAGGGTTGAAAATACACTGTGTTGGGTGATTTTACACCCTTCTAATAGCAAGCTGATTAAAAGGAAAATTTTCAAATTAAAAAATAAAGAAAGAAATGCCTAGAGGTACAACAACAAATAGAAAGAGATATTGCTTGTGCCTCATAAACGTGAAAACCTCTTAGGAAATGATTATTCACATATCCCTTCTTATATAAATTCTTCAATAGTTTAATTAGTCTAAAAAGGACATTTTCTATTCTCCTTCTTCATACATATCATGAGTATATATTGCACAAATGTACATTTCATTTTGCTGTAAAGAACCAAACAGAACAATGAAATATTTTGTTTATTGGAAACTATTATGCTCAATACAAAGTTTCTTTGAAAGTGAATCAAAACTGACCACGGAGATAATTTGGGTAAGGGTGTGTGCAAGGATTTGAGTTTTGTAAGCATCAGGGAGGCTTTCCCTGATACATTTCCTGATACATTTTCCCTGAAACATTTCCTGGTATACCATGAAGACTCCTAAGCAACATTTGGGTATTCCTGTTGGGATCCTCAGTACTACTGGCTCCAGCACTGATTCACCAAGTAGCTTGGTGACTTTCACAGATATTGCCCTGCTCCCCTTGAGTATTGCTTAGAGGATAAAACATTTAAAAAGAGATCAATCAAAAAATAGTTCTTCTAATAAAAAATTTAAAAAGAGATCAAAAATAATTCAAGTTAGTTATTCAAAAAATCATCTTTAAAGCAACTAAATACAATCATTACATTTCTATATTCTTTTGGGAACAGTTGGATCTTTGCTATTCAATACTATCTTGAAGCATGTGGCACTGCTAGTCCTAATATTTTGACAGTATATGGCTATATTTTGACATACTGGTTTTAAACTCACAAATGCTTTGGTTCCCATGAGTCTACAAATCTTGTTATTTAGAGCATATAAGTGTCATGTCTTGTCATCAGCGTGAACAGTTTTACTTTGCATTCCCTCTTCCTATGGAAATTAGTTTAGAATAAAAAATTTGGTCTCCAAATTAAATAAAAAATAGTGGGAAAGGAATAACAGAGTCAGAGGATTACAGGTTTGGCTTATGTAATATGTTTAGTAAACATACAGGATATAACTAAATGAAATTTCTGAATATTATTTTGAAAAAATAATTTAACTTCTATTTCCAAGTTCAGAAAAAGGGATGATGAGGCACTAATTTTCTTTATTTTTCATATATCATCTTTGGTAGCACTGGTATGTAGCATAATAATTCCAATTCTCTTTGAAAACATGAGGGAGTTTTGAATAAATAATATACTATTAATACTTCCATTTGTCTCAAGGTCCTACTTAATGACAGAAAAGTTGAACAGTGGAGTTAGATCTGACAAAGCCCAAACAGTTAAACAAATAGTAAATTTTTAAAAAAATTGTTGTTGTTTTGTTTTTGTTTTTCTTGTTTTAGTATCACCTAGTCACCTAGTGGTGCACAGGGATTATTCCTGGTTCTGTGCTAAGGATCACTCCTGGCAATGTTCAGGTGACCCTATGTGGTGCCAGAGTTTGAACCTAATGGAATGGAAGGCAACTGCTTTACCTACAGTTATCTCTGGCCCACAAATAATATTTATACCCCTTCAGTTCAATCAATACATTACTTATTATTTCAGAAGAACCTTAATCTTTAGTTAATCTTCCTTAAATTGATCCCATTAGAATTGAAGTCTTAATGATTAGGAATTTATTGACTCCTGAGTAATAATCATTGGCAACATTAGTATTACTTTGGCCCAAATGAATCACTTTACATAGTTAACCATATTAGACAATGAAACATGTTTATCATTTAAATGTTTTATATTTCATCAAGTACTTAATGAGAACAAGTTTTTATTTGATATTATTGTATTATGAATTATTAGTTAGTCATGAGTTGTACACATCTAATCTGTCTTTTATTCTCTTCACAATCTGGTCAAATAATGACTGCAATTATTTATAAGTCATAAAAATTATGATGTCTAATATATGATTAATTCTGACATTGTGATTATAAATAATAATGAAATTTAGGCATTTTTAAATTTCTAATGAATTTATCAAGTACATAACTGATGCTTCTAATATTCCCTTATCATTATCTCTTACAATCAATGTTTTCATTTAAGATTTCATGTTACTGTAAACACAAGTTACCAATTCTTCTCTAAGAAATTGTCACAGTTCGTTAATATAATCTACATCTTTTTAGTTTCTTGTAAAAATGTAAAATTCAGAACTGACACAAGATACTTTTTTTCTTTTATTATTGTAAGAATTTATTCAAGAAACAAAAGTGCTTAACATATTGAGGTGAACTAGCATAACATAATATAGTAACATAACATATAATATAATTAATATAATAAAATAATACATGTAAGTCAAAGAACATTTCTGATTAAAACACAATATTTTTTATCATAATGGCTTACATATCTTTCACAGTAGTATTTTAGGTACATATTAACATTGAATCAGTGGGATACGCATCACCAAATATGTCCTCCCCCCATCCCAGTTCCCTTTCTGCAGCCCATATCCCCCACCATCACCACCACCACCACCACCACCCCCACCCCCACCCCGGGCTGCTAGAGTAGGTGGTTCCCTCTTTGTCTAGCTTACTATTAGTGATCATATATATGTTTGGTCCGGTTACCCTTCCTTGCTTCTCCCTCTATTTAAGAGGCGGAACTAGATAAATCGAGTTATGTGGTTTTGTTTAAAGGAAAGAAAAGCAATACATTAGGGTACAAAATAAGAAAAAAAAAGAAGTCAACTATGCTGAAAATGGGTGGAGTCTTTCTAGAGGCTTTCAACCTCAGTTTGAGATAGGATGTGAAAAAGGTCATTGAAATACCACAACAATACAGAAAGAAATATCAAATTAAATATCCAGTGAGCACAACAGCAATAAAGACAAGCACCACTCAATAGTATTGGTTCTGAAATCGAATCATGGTGGAGTGCAAAAAGAAAGAGAAAGATAAGATAAAATAAAATAAAATAATATTGGAGACATCAACTTCAATCTCTACACCAAAATAAAGATATCAGAAAAAAATTGATCAATCGATAAATAAAGACATGGAAAAATGATTGTTTTATGCTTTTATTTCCCCTTTTCTTTTTCTCCCTGCATAGGCACAGTAACTATTGGGGATACTGTAGAAGGAATTCCCTTGGCCTAGGAGATACAGGGTTTCTCCACCCCTGAAGTATACTGTCATGGGATTAACTATAGACTCCTTGCATGATCATTTACTCTCCCCTTGGTGCTTTCCTGGTGTATGGAAGACTTCTGCTTCGTCTTGGATGGTAACATCAGACCTCTGTATCTAGGGATCTTGGTGTCTGTGCAGCTCAAATAATGGAGCTTATGATGAAGTCTTTTTTTGTGGTTCTAGCAGTTATGCTTCTTCGGTGTCGTTTTAATCCATCTTCTGTAGTTGGTAGTCTTGGTCATTATGTTGCTCCTAGGATGGAGCCTGGGATAAGGTCTTTCATTATGTTTCCGGAAGACCCATTCAGTTGCAGTTGTCTCAGTCAGACCTCTGGAATTGGAGATCTTGAAACAAGATACTTTTATTTGACTTATAAATATAAGGAAACTTAGGGAAATTATTAGACATAAAATAAGGTTACCTGAAATCTTTGGAAAATAGTTGAATAAAGCACTGTAGTTGGTAAAATAACATGACAATAATAGTGCAAATTACATAGGAAAATAATAGTTGCTTTCATAAGAAATAGCAATACATTTGCTTGCAGTTCAATAATTGTTATATGTACATATATAATTTATCTTATATGTTTAAATATGATTTTGATAACTAATATTTTCTTTTTGCATAAGTCAACATCTCTATCATTATTACAGTTCTTTGCAATATATAAAGTTAATGCTTATACTTAATAAAACCCAATTACAATATGATGATAAAATTGTTTCTGTACATTCTCTGTGTACTTTGACTTGTTTTTCATCATTAGTATCTAGGATAAATCCATTTTTTCAGTTTTAATATATTTTCCCCATTATGTATCTTTAAAGTTTGTATTATTTTCTTTTAGGTCTTGAAAAGAAAAGTGAGTGATAAAATATATGTGAAGCTAAATAGCACTATCAACTTGGTTTTCCAGAACATAAATTTAGAAATTATCCTTTACTCTTCTTCTCAATCAGCCATTAGATCCCACGGGAGACACCAAGTACAGTTGATTAGATTAAATTGAGCTTTACTGCTCTACTTCAAACTATCATTGTTTATATGCCAATTATAGCTCAATAAAGTTGTTGAAAAAAGGAAAACAGTAATTACCAGCAATATACATCTTTCCACTGAACTATAAAAAGTAACTTAAAATACTTTTTGAAACATCACTGGATCTTATTGGGAATGAAATGTCTCCCTCATTGTGACTTTCCTCTAAATCAGTGGTCCTCAAATTATGGCCTGCGGGCCACATATTGTATTTGTATCTGTTTTGTTTCTTCATTGCAAAATAAGATATATGCAGTGTGCATAAGAATTCGTTCGTAAGTTTTGTTTTTACTATAGTCAGACCCTCCAATGGTCTGAGGGACAGTGAACTGGCCCCCTGTTTAAAAAGTTTGAGGATCCCTGCAAATATTCAAAGTGTTCAGGGTTTCCTCATTGACTAAGTATAAAGTTGAAATTCTTTAACATGGCACAAAAAATCTTCATAGTTGGTATCTTGTGAATCTCTGATCTGACTTCTCATACACATACATTCTTTACATAGGTAGGCATAACTATTAATACATATTTTATATCTAACATGTCTCTTCATCTTTATATACATTGTTTCCTCTTAATTCCCTGGAATCAATATCAATAACAATACTATGAAGAAGTTAACCTAAGTTTTAACTTTTCTTTTCTTTTCTTTTCTTTTCTTTTTGTTTTTTTCAGGCCACACCCATTTGATGCTCAGGGGTTATTCCTGGCTAAGAGCTCAGAAATTGCCCCTGGCTTGGGGAGAACATATGGGATGCTGGGGGATCAAACCGCAGTCCTTCCGTGGCTAGCGCTTGTAAGGCAGACACCTTACCTCTAGCACCACCTCGCCGGCCCCAAGTTTTAACTTTTCTAATTGGACTTTGATCCATATTAGTTGAATATCAGTTAAATACTCTTTAGTAGATGTATCTTAAATACTTCCATGGAAAAGTTTTGACACTTTCCATATCATATTCCACTGGTCCTTGAAAGGGCAACCAGATTACCAAAGTGCCTAAGACTCTCCACCACAAGTGAATGTTACAAATATCAAAGAGAATTAACTTCTTGATTTATACATCTGTCTCCTATTGAAATTATTAGATCTTATTCCTTTGTATCCTCAGACTGGGGCTAGAACTCAGTAATTTTTTTTATAAATGAATAAAAGGTTTTTTAGTTCTCTTTATGAATTATTTTTGGTGTTAGAATAATATTGACAAATTTTCATTATGCAACATATCATTATTTTAAATTCAATATTTAAATTTACTTAAATTATATTTAATATAAATTTAATATTTAAATTTACTTAAAATTTAGAGCTGTAGGTTCACTTCTTGTTTTGTTTTGTTTTTTGTTTTTGGGCCGGCAGTACTCAGGAGTTAACTTCTGCTCAGAAATTGCTCCTGGCAGGCTCAGGGGATCAAATGGGATGGGGAGATTGAACCTGGGCCCATTCAGGGTCGACCACGTACATTAAAGGCAAACACCCTACTGCTATGCATTTGTTCTGGCCCCAGATTCGTTTCTTTTTAATCTCTTTAAATTGCTTCTCAGCTCTCCATTGAGTATGCTTTCAACATGTGTTCTTAATGGATTAAAGATAATCATAAATTGAAGACTCGGGTGAAAAATTAAAGTCACACATGTAAAACAATAGATTATTTTTTACTGGGTTGTAAATATTTTAACATTTTATTATTAGCTTGAGAACTGACATTGTCGCTTTGAGGAACATTTGCTGTTCATTTCAAAAATGTATCTCATTTGCAAGTCATTTGATTTCCCTTAAATCTAAAATGAAAAGAAAAATCCAATATAATGTAATGAAGAACCAAATTTTAAGTATTAAAAATTAAACCACTGAAGAAACAGAGGAAGCAAATTATTGATTTTATGATCGTAGATTATAACCAGTGATGATTATTTTTTTTTAGACTTTATACTTTGGGAACTTGTTTGTTGAAAACATACACAGAATAAACACATCTATATTATTATTAGATGTGTTTTGATATGATATAGCAAATAGAGACCCAGGAGTTTTATTTTTTCAATCACCTAGTTTTAATAATTATACTTAATCATTTGTAGTTAAAAACAAAGAAACATACATTTACTTTAAATTTCATGGGGCATCCAAATTCCTAAGAAATAAAATTAGCTGAAGTTTAGAGAGAGACTAGGATCTTTCCTCACTCTGTCCTCTCTAATCTCTCCCTGTCTCTTAAGAGACTGCAGAAGAGTCATGTTTCACAGTGGTACGTATAAGGGAATGGGTGGCATTTTTAGTTTGAGTCACAAAAATTTCTATTTTCTTTATTTTTGGGGGAGTCCATCTGCCACAGCTTAGTTTTTATTCCTAAATCAGATTAGGAATCACTCCTGGTGATGCTTAGTTCTTATAGAATACCAGAGATCAAACTCTGATCAACTACATGCAAGGCAAATACCCTACCACCATACTATCATTCCAGCTCCATTCTTCCAATTCTTGTTCCCTTCTCCAGATATATAATGTACACATTGCCTCTGTGGTGTGCTCAGAGGAAAAGAGAATTCCACAGGAAAGAGAATTAAGTGAACTTTTGATTAAGGGGATATTGAAGCCTACTTATTATAGAAATATTTTCTGCTTGCTAATGTTGGGTCCTGGGACTCAGATACTTGGTGTGAACATCATCTACCTATGTCCACATATACCACCTTGTTTGGCTAATTCTGACTTGCACTTGGTTAATGTTGAAGAGCTCAGTGAGAGAGAGAGAGAGAGAAAGAGAGAGAGAGTGAGAGAGAGAAGGAGGGAGAAGGAGGGAGAGAGAGTATGGTGGCTATGACATGTGCCTTGCATGATTCTGTAGCTAGCACCACATATGGTGAGCTCTGCCAAGACTGATCCCTGAGTAAAGAAACAAGATATTCACTCACTACCTAAACCTCTTCCCCTGTCCCCAAACAAAGGAAAATATAAACTTTCCTATGTTTTAGACATCAAGCTCTTTATCATTGGTATTTTCTTTCCCTCTAGGTTGATAGCTTCCCAGAAGGACTAAGGCTTTAATTTTAAAGAGTTTCTGTCAAGCTTGGAATGCCAGCTTCTAATTGAGTCAATTTTTGGCCATGAAGCTTTAAAATATCCTTTAAAAAAAAAAAAAAAAAAAAAAAAAGGACGTTAGATTTTAGTAGGTGGAAACAATAAATATTCCTGGCAGCGTTAGACAAAATTTGGAAGCAAGAAGTGTGTCCAGAGAAAGCAAAAATGATTTTCTATATATTAGGAGGCAGAACTGCTCCCCCAAAATAGCTAAAAGTGTAGACAATTATCTTGAGAATAGATGCGAATAAATGGATCACTGCTGTAGGTAGAGTCAACCAGCATTTTTGTCATTCTGTTTCTAATCCCAGAAGGGTGCAACTCACATTTTTATGTAGACCTCTGGAGGAGGCTCCTATTGACAAGAACTAAGGAAAATTTTCAGGATACAGGCTAAGAGGAGTTATTAAGCTGCCCATGGAAGCTCAAGAACCCACACCAGTCATTAACTGGTGTGGGTTTACAAAGAAAAAGACGTGAAAGTTTGCCTTTCTTTTTTGAGATCTGGGCAAGCTGGATGCAGTAAATACATTCTCCTTTCCTGACTTCTGCCTTTTTTGCTGTTGTTTGTTTTCTTTTTTATTTATTTATTTATTTATTTATTTTTATTTTGGGCCACACCCAGTGACGCTCAGGGGTTACTCCTGGCAATGCGCTCAGAAATCGCTCCTGGCTTGGGGACCAAGGATATGAGATACTGCTGGGGATTGAACCCAGGTCTGTCCTGGGTCAGCCACGTGCAAGGCAAATGCCCTACCACCGTGCTATTGCTGCGGCCTCTGCTTTTTTTAATCACAATCTCACTCAGGCTATCGAACTATTTCAAAGAAAAGATTGTTGACACTAACATTCACCAGAATTTGATGTGCTTTTTTTATTTGCTTTTTTTGGGGGGGAGAGGGGGAGCACACCCAGTGACTCTCAGGAGTTACTCCAGGTTACGCGCTCAGAAATTGCTCCTGGCTTGGGGGACACCAAATCTGAGCGCTGGCAATCAGGCACTTTACCGCCTTACCACTTGTGCCACCGCATAGTCTTTATTTTAGGTTATGGACACAGGTTAGTCTGTGAGCAGAATGACTCCTGTTGTTTAAGGGACAATGTGTTGCTGAGCTATAACGCAGGTCTCTTGCATTTAAACTATATACTCGTATCACTGAGCTCTATATTTTTTAATCTACTTTTGGGTATTTAAGAATAACCTAAGTGCAACTTCCTGCTGGATTCTCTGGTGTTCTTTACAGTATACTTCTATGTCTCCTATAAAAGTGACCAATTGTTGATGGATCCCTGACCCAGTACTAACTGGTCCTCACTTGGAGTCTTAGAATTAAATGATAGGTGTTCTTAAAGCTTGTAAGTGCTTAACATGTATCTATGAATAATTTTGAGCTGTTGACTTTCACAATGCTCATTAAGAATAAACTTTTGACCTATTATTACTTTCACAAAAGATATCTAGGGTTAGAGAAGTCAAATATAGGTGAAGGATTTTGCCTTGCACATTGAAATACTATATATGATCACCAACACTGCATATGGAGCCTTGAGAACAGAGAATCCAGGAGTGATCACTGAGCACAGAGCCAAGAATAAGCATTGAACATAAATGGATGTAGTGATAAAATCTCCTTATCTTCCTAAACCCTAAATAATATATCTGTATTGTGATAGATACCCCAATAGCTTTCAATATCCTGGTGTGTATTAATTTAGATTTTGATGTGCTTTTGGTCAAGAAGTCTGAATTTCAGCATTTCATTTATTTCTTTGAGCTTTCTAAGCAGTTTTTGCAATGAATAAACAAAACAAAGGGTTTACTGAATTCTTTCCTGAACCTGAATGCTATCTCCAGAACCTTTAGTTCTATCTCACTACAAATAAATAAATACATAAATAAATAAGAAAACGAAAGCACTTGATCAATAAGATTAAGTTAGTTAATAAATTTTGAGCATTTTTTAATTCAAGAAAAAATAATGCAGGTATTGGCAGAAGATAGTGCCTCACTCGCAGGTAGTTTGTCTTTGAGGTGCGTTTCTTTAGTATCAATTACAAATTTTTTAAAAATAATTTTCCCAATGTGAATTACAAGTCTTTCACAGTTATATTTAATATACACAGTGACAGTGAATTAGGGCCATTCCCACCACCACTGTTGTGTCCTCCCTCCACCCTTATTCTCAGCATGTGTCCCATACATCCTCCCTTTGACTCTTGGACTTCTAGTGTAACAGGTCCCTTTTGTATATAACTTGTTGTAGATTGAGTATCTTGATTCTGTTGTGGTTGACTTTAGGTGTGGTATTTAGGTCTGATCATTTTTTATTTCCACTCACTTGTTCATGTGACAGTTTGCTCCTGGTACCATCAACGCACCCCCCCCAAACACACACACACGCACACACACACACACACACACACACACACACAATTTGTGAGGCAGAACAAGATGATTCAAGTTCTGTAGTTCTTTTGGGAAAAAAAAAGAGAAAAAAAATAAAAAGAAAAAAAATCGGAGGAGTTCCTCCAGCAGCTGTCAATATCAATTTAAAAGAAGAAAGGAATAAACCATAAAAAACAAAAGCAAGTAATGACAAAAATCACAATAGCAACAATAAACAACAACTAAACAACAACAACAAGAAAAAAAAAAGGGAAAAAAGAAAGGAGGGCTGGTGTGGCAAGGCTTATTGTATGTGTGTATGTGTGTGTGTGTATGTTTTGTTTTTGCATAGAAACAGTAAGTTTTGGGGAAATTAGAAAGGAAATTCACTTGGCCTAAGAGAGAGATACAGGGTTTCTCCACCATTGAAGCATAATGTCATGGGATTAACTATAGGCTCCAGACATGCTCATTGTCGAACCCAAAGGTCTTTTTATGGTGTCAGGAAATGTTCTGCTCAGTTGTAGTTGTGAAAATCAGTCCATTAGAGATCTTGGTATTTGCACAGATCATAGGACAAAGTCTAAATTAGAGTCTTTCTTTATGGTTCCAGAAGTTCTGCTCTGTCAAGATTGTTATAGTTGGTCTTCTGTAATTAGTGATCTTGGTTTTTGCACAGATCTAGGATGAAGCCTAGGATAGAATCTTTACTTATGGTTCCACAAGTTTTGCCCAGTCTCTGTTGTCAAAGTCAGACCTCTGGAATTAGAGTTCTTGGTTTTTGTACAAATCCAAGGCCAAAGCCCAGGCAAGGGTCTTTTCTAATTGGTTCCAGGAAAAGTTCTGCTCAGTCGAGGTTGGCAGTCAGTCTTCTGTAATTAGTGATCTTGGTTTTTGCACAGATCAAAGGATGGAGTGTCTTCTGATTTCATCTTACCGTTAGTAATGAGGTTGGGCAACTTGCTCTTAGATCAAGTTGCTGCTGTTTTCTCGTTGTCAGGGTGTTGTACCAACTGACGCAATTTGGTGTTAAGAGCAGTATTAGGAACTCTCTGGTGGGAGTTTGGTTCCTGGTGCTATTGGAGACAACTGTGTTCTACGTTTGGGATCTGGTGTTCGGGTTGGATGCTTGCTGTCTGATCACATGGAGTCTAAGTTGAGTCCCCATGACAAATGTTCAGAGTGGGAGGCGCCCTACAGGGGCTTATGTTTATTCCTTTGTTATTATCTACAGTGTTTCCTTGGATATGGATTTGCCTTGTACTGGTATAATATTTGTATATTCGAACACGTAGATACATCTCCAAGTTTTTAACACACTGTTTTCTATGTAAGACAATTTATATCAATCAAAATGTACAGGGATTGTTAGTAGAAAAGCTGATAGTATCAGTGGATGTGCTGAAAGTTTCAGGGCTGAGAGTCTGTTCATCGCAAATATCATAAAACTTGGGTCCAAAGGACTGGGCCTGTAGGCCTGTGGCCTGTATCTGAGTGTTGAACAGCTTTCAGCTATTTCAGCAGAAGTCTTATTAAATATCTGTAAAGATTGGATTATGCGATAGTGGGCTGTGAGTCTGACTCCATGGAACCTGGTATTTGATTGAGGGTGCATCTGTTACTGTATCTGCAGTGTCGAGACTGGAAATGGAACTTTAGGAAATTACTAGATATTATATTTGTTTTTTAAATTATGTTTGTGCCTGTCTCTCTGTGGACAGGTTTGGTGCTTAGGTCTACAGAGACTGTGCAGGTAACTGAGTCAGTGGGAATAAGACCTGAATATGGATCTATGAGGTTAAACTAGATCTTGTGTTCACAGAGGATAATCTAGGATTCTGGGTAGTAAAATATGCTGTTTACTAGTCTCAGAGCCTGAGACTGTGGTCTGGCCAGGTGCTGTGTGGCATGGTGTCTGGGTCCGGAGAAGTCAATCTGGAGCTTGAAACTATAGAAGACGTCCTGATATTATGGCAGGCACTGAGCTGAATAAATCTGGAATCTGGATCCAGGAGAGTCAGTTGGAATGTGGTTTTCATATGAGCTGCAAACTGGGCAGTTACGCCCTCTTTCTGAGTGACACAGGACATATCAGACTCAGTTCTCTTAATCTCACTCTATTCTGGGTTCCCTTTCCATGCTATACTTGTACTCTTGGTTTACTTAGTTCTCATGACATTTTTTTCTAGTATGCATGGTTGTTCAAAATGTTTCTGTGAGGTGAAATGCATAGGGAAATACTGTTATTCCACACTTAACAATTTGGATCTTAAAATAATTTTTTTTATTTCTTTTTTTTTAAATTTTTGCTGTTTATTAAATTAATGTTAGTGACCACATAGTAGAGAACAATTTCCACAAAATCAGTAATCACACACTAAATAAGCAGAAACATCTTCCTGGAGTCAAATATTCTCATCAATTGTCCAACAAGTATAATTTATTAAAACAACCCATATCTATCAGTTCTCTTTCTCTCTGTTATGTTCACCGCCCCCCATCACCATCACTCCTTATTTTGGCTACTGTTATCTTACTCATAGATTAGTGCAAAAAATATCTTTTTTTTTATAAAATAATTTTTTTATTTCATGGCAGCTGTGTAGATTTTGCTCTGATAATATGATGACGAGATCTTCCTAATACAGACACTTGCATATTATATTTCAAAATGATAAAATGTAAGCAAAATATCAAGTTGTTTTCTTAGGTACTAGTGCATTTTTAAATATTCTGCACTGTTTAATTTTATGTTTTTATTTTAATTGATATTGGCTATGCATATTGAAGGACTATGCACATATTTTAATACTAGAAAGTGATTGAATAGCAATTGCCTTTCATTACTATTATACAATAGTCATCTTTCAGTACTTTATTTTATTTCATATTATTATTTATTTCACACTATTGTTTGTTCTACTCATCTCAACTGTAAAAAAAAATATACTTTTCCAAATGCAAGATTTTTCTTTTTTCTGTAATAACTTCCATTTAAGATTTCTTTATTATTATACACTAAAATACATTCCATTTAAAAATATTGTTTAAAGTAGTTCTTCCCTCTTTTGCTTAATGGAATAAAAAATGTCTTGGTGTTCTTTTATGTGAACTTCTTGCTACTTTTCAGGCCATTTGCAATTATGTTTTTAAATAGAAAATAGGCTGCAATTTTATATATTCAAATCTTTTATATATTCAATTTCAGAATTTAAGTCCTACTCTGTAATATATATGTAGTGTATCAAGCACTTGTTTTTCTTTTAAAAATTACCATTATGCTTTTCGTTTTAAAGAATAATACATTAGTTGTCATGGTACTGCTCTTGACTTGTTAAAAAAAAATAGTTTTCTGTATACTACATTCACTAAAAATAACAAGGTTGAATTAGCAAGGGAAGAAGTGAAGTCTAAAAAATATATCTTATAAAAATATTAATGAGATCACTGTTACTTAAATATCACTTAAAACTCATAGTAACTGATCGCTTCTCCAAACTATGGGGTGCATTAACAGCTACACAATAAATAATTAAACACATTTATGTTCCACGCTCATTTCTAAATATAAGGGATTAATTTTAGTTCTTAATTTTTTAATATAAAACCTAAATTTGACCCTCTTCTTATATGTCTTAACACTGGAAGATTTCTAATTTCCACTTGCTAAAATATTTTCTTCACTGATCAAATAATTTGTGAAGAATTGTCATAGAATTTTGACATTATCTTTGAGAAATAATGTTTCAGTTTCAGTCTCTTTAATCTTGACTAAACTTGTACCACCTAATACTAGTTACAAACAATGTCATAGAGTTGAAATTCTCCTTTGCTAAATTTTTACTGTGGGAGTAAACATAAGCTGGAAAACATTGTGGATTGAACTCTCAGCCATGTCCCCCTCTAAACTAAATGCCCAGACAATGAATATAAAATTCTTGGTGATCTTACATGGAGTTTATTCAGATCAAGCCTAGAGGTCAACCATTGAAACCAATTTGTCAAACGACAGATTTATGAATAAATTTGACATATGTAAATTAATTTGTACATTTAAACACAGGCCATGTGTTTTATAATAGTTTGCCATATAATAATCAGTATTTAATGACATGTCTTTGGGAATACTATATGCATTGATATGAGGTCATATTTATATTTGGTTGGAATATGAGAATATGTTGGTTCCTTTTGTTTTGTTTTGTTTTTTGGTCACACCCAATCACACTCAGAGGTTACTCCTGGCTCATTGCTCAGAAATAACTCCTGGCAGGCACCAGGAATCATATGGGATGCCGGGATTTGAACCACTGTCCTTCTGTATGCAAGGCAAATGCCTTACCTCCATGATATCTCTCTCTGGCCCTTGTTTGGGGTTTTGTTTGTTTGTTTTTAGGTCGCACCCAGCATCGCTCAATGGCTACTCCTGTCTCTACCCTCAGAAATCGCTACTGGCAGGCTCAGGGGACCATATGGGATGCTGGGATTTGAACTACTGTCCTTCTACATGCAAGGCAAACGCCCTACTTCCATGTTATCTCTCCAGCCCCCTGCAGACCAAAATTCTTTTTTTGGGGGGGGGCACACCTGTTTGATGCTCAGGGGTTACTCCTGGCTAAGTGCTCAGAAATCTCCCCTGGCTTGGGGGGACCATATGGGATGCCGGGGGATTGAACCGCGGTCCTTCCTTGGCTAGTGCTTGCAAGGCAGACACCTTACCTCTAGCGCCACCTCTCCGGCCCCAGACCAAAATTCTTAATGTCCTACATGGCTTCTTCTTTGCACACTACACATCTCAGTTATGAGGAAATAATATTGTCTTTTCATAAAAGTATTTTCAGAATATCATTATTACTCATTACCTTCCTGTTTTTAGGCCATTATCCACTATGCTCTCTCACTTGAATTTACTCTCTAGGTGTCATATTTGCTTATTCTATGTGACAGAACCTGCTTCCTGCTATATACTTCAGTCTCTTCTAAACATAAGGCAGTGCCATTCTGTTAAAATGTTAGTCAGGGGCCCGGAGAGATAGCACAGCAGCGTTTGCCTTGCAAGCAGACGATCCAGGACCAAAGGTGGTTGGTTCGAATCCCGGTGTCCCATATGGTCCACCTTGCCTGTCAGGAGCTATTTCTGAGCAGACAGCCAGGAGTAACCCCTGAGCACCACCGGCTGTGACCCAAAAAAAAAAAAGTTAGTCAGATTGATATTCTTAATATCTTCCACTAGTTTACAGGGTTCTACATCATCAGAGTCCTCCAGAATTCTTAATTTGCTATTATTCTAATATTCACTTGCTGATTTCCACCTTCACTGTTCTCTAGAAATTTCCCAAAACAATTCAAACTTGATGATTCTACTTGATGAAAGTCATTTTCCCTACTCTAATCATTATTCACATAACCATCTCTCCCTCGTCTTTGTTTAAATGCTTTGGGCAAAATGCAGTTTCTCCTAACCTTTTGTCTGGAATTGTATCATATTCCCTACTCATACTTTACTGCCTATTTTTGCTGTTTCACTTATTTTTATGAAACTTACCTTATTCTAACCCACAAATTAGATATGGATAGATTCAAGTATTTTTTCATTTTGATAACTAGAACATAACTTTCACCAAGTACTTGGAAAATAACTGAAATAGATTAGCTGCCAACACTTTTGTTTTTGTAATTGACTAATGGAAATACCTTATATATAAATTCAAATATAATACATATTATAAAAAACATTGTTTTTGTAATTGACTAATAAAAATAACTTATATTAATAAATATATTATAAATTATTACAAATCATAAATAAATATATGGGTTGCTGGATTTCAAGGTGAATTTAAAATTATAGGGTCACATTAATGACAGATTTAATTAGAATGCTGATAAATATATTATCTAATTATCATTAAGATAATTGAAAATTGAGTTTTAATTTTATGCAGTATTATGTACTTCCCTTTTGATGTTATCTTATTTCACTTACTATAGCCTGTTTGCTTATAATTTTTTATGTCCCTCATCATTAGGACTGCCCATTAGGTAATCCATTTGATTTATATACTTGGTAATCTATTCAGGTTAAAACTATGAAGAACATAATTTGAGAAATATTAAAAGGTGTTCCATCCTCTGATATTTAAAAAAGTAACTTCAGCCTCAAATACAAATCTAAAACTATTTCCTTTTTCTTTGTTTACAAAATTATAACAAACAGGTCTCTTAAATGCATATTTATTATCAAAGGTAAACATACTCATAAAAATGTTCAATATTACATTTATGTTCATAGAAACATAAATCAAAACTGCAATTATGCATTACCTCACACTGGAAAAATCTTTAAAAATTGCTTGTATCATGAAGGCTGTAACAAGTGTTGATTGAAGAAAAGAAAACAATGTTACCCTGATGGTAGAAAGTAAATTTGTGTAATCTCTTTTGAAAATGATATTTAAACAATAGGGTATTTCTTTAAAAAAACAAAAAACATGGTGTTGCATGATAATAGATTAGGTACAGATTTGCTTTGCAAGTAGCTAACCTGAGTGTGGTCTCCGTCACGCTCCCCAGCCCCATGGTCCCCAAAGCTGTGAGAATGATTCCTGAGCATAATAGTGTCAGGAGTAATCACTGAGCATCACTGAATGTGGATCCCAAACAAAAAATGACCAAAAATTGAAAATAGAAACTCCCTGTAGTTAATCCCATGACAATATACTTCAAGGATGGAGGAACTCTGTATCTCTTAGGCAAAGGAAATTTCTTTTCGAATGACCCCAATATTTACTGTGCATCAGCAGGAGGGAAAAAAAAAGCGCAAAACAATTTATTATTATTATTATTTACTTACCTATTTTTTGGTTGATTTCATTGTTGTGGTTTGGCTATTGAAGTGGATGTCTCCTTTTTATATGTATTTATTTATTTTCTTCTTTTCTTTCTTATGTGCTCTGCCACATTTTTTTTATCTCAATACCAAGGCTTTATATGGTACTTACCCCTCCCTTTTTATTTGGAATGCTCACTGTTATTTTATTTGAACAGTTTCTGTATGAACTGTATGAAAACTGTGTTTCACCTTCTTTTTCTCCTTTGTCTCTCATACCAAGATGAAAGCCTCCAGAAGGACTCCATCCATTTCCAGAGTATTTGATCCATTTTTTTCTTTCTTTTCTCCAGGTTATTACTTTTCTCTTCTTCAAACAAAACCACATAACTTGAACTATCTAGTCTGCCTCCCAATTGGGGGGGATAAGGGAGGTACCAAGACAAACAGTGTAAGACCACTAAGTAGTAAGCTAGGCACAAAGGGGACCACTTACTCTAGCAGCCCTAGGGGTGAGGGAAGAGGATATGGGAAGTAGGACGGGAACGGAGGTGGAGGGAGGACAATTCAGTGATGGGAATTCCCCTGATTTTATGTTAGTATCCCTACAATATTATTGTCAATGATATGTAAGCCACTATGATTAAAATAAAAATTATATTAAATAAAAGAAAATAGAAACTCCCTGTGACACAGCAGTTCAACTCTAGGGTATTTGTTGAAAGTATTAAAAATAGATATGTACTTCTCTATTCATTTCAACAGTTTTCAATAGCCAATAAATACAATTAACTTAAGTAACCATCAACAAATTAGTAGAAAAAGAGGACATGGTCTTTATATTCACAGGAAACTCCATTTAACTTGTAAGTGATGCTCTTATGACAATATGGTGGAAATTTAGGTCATCACATTATTGTGAAATAGCTGGATTAATATGCAAAAAAATGCCTGATTCCACTTTTTTGTGGAATGTAACTCAAAAGTGACCTAAAAAATAAAACAAAAATATTTAGATGCTAAGGAAATATAATTACAAAGAAAAAGGAAGGGGTGGGAGAAAATGAGAGTTAAATTGATAATTATTAGTAGCCCCGTAACATGAATACATTTTAATTTATATTATTATATTAATATATATATATTATATATATATATATATATATATATAAATATGTAGAAGTAGTATCTTGGGTCTAAAAAGTATATACATACATTTAAAGGAACCAGAGTTTTTCAAAGTGATTGTTTATATCTTCACTAGAAATATATGAGGTTTTTATCAGGCAGGAGCAATCATAAGTGAATAAGGCACTTTCCTTGCATTTAGCCTCTCAGGATCGTTATTTGGCATCCTATATGATCCTTCAAGTCCACCAGGAGTAATTCCTGAGTTCTATAGTAACCTCAGCCCACTCTTGGGATTGTGCCACAAAAAACAAAACAACAATAACAATAAAAAAGTTTTGGCAATCTCAGGAGGAAATGAGCAAAGTTACTGTCCTGTCAAAGACATGCCAGCTGCACCCACCACCCATGAGTGCTTTTATGACAATGGACCTGCTCACCACTGATCTATGACTCTGCATAGACAACAATTTGACAAAAACTCCAGGTGTGCCATTATTTCAACTGATGATACTAGGGCTTTTTTGGAATGAATGCTGACACCTCCCCACACCCTGCCCTGCCTTCTTGGATTTCTTTCTGAAGGCATGGGAGCCAAAACATGCCCCACAAAAGTTGCAGTATCAGCAATAATGTTTGGAATTACTGCAACACAGAGATGCATTCTCAGTTGCACAACTCCTTTTATTTTTTAAATACTGTTAGCCCAACTGAACACACCAATTTTGATGCCAATGTGTATCTGAAACCACTTACTCTTCAAAAAAAAAAAAAAAAAAAAAGAACAGAATAGTCAACTAGCAGCAAGAGCTAACAGAACTGTCTGACAGTGACTAATGACCTCATATGAGATAAAATAAATTTTATAATTTTTTGTTCTAAACTATTTTTCCCTTATTTCCCTTGCTGTTTCCTTCCTTCCTTCCTTCCTTCCTTCCTTCCTTCCTTCCTTCCTTCCTTCCTTCCTTCCTTCCTTCCTTCTTCCTTTCTTCTTTCTTTCTTTCTTTCTTTCTTCTTTCTTCTTTTCTTCTTCCTTCTTTCTTCTTTCTCTTTTCTTCTTTCTTTCTTTCTCTTTCTTTCTTTCTTTCTTTCTTCTTTCTTTTCTTTCTTTCTCTTTCTTTCTTTCTTTCTTTCTTTCTTTCTTTCTTTTCTTTCTTTCTTTCTTTCTTTCTTTTCTTTCTTTCTTTTCTTCTTTCTTTATTCTTTTTCTTTCTTTCTTTCTTTCTTTCTTTCTTTCTTTCTTTCTTTCTTTCTTTCTTTCTTTCTTTTACTTTTTAAATAATTTAACTTCTACTATCAAACAAATGTATTATTGTCAGTTTTCAGGGATCCCTACTGGCTCTTTATTCAGTGATTATACTCAGGGGATCATATGCAATGTTGGGGATTAAACTGAGGACAATAGTGTGCAAAAGCAAACACAATTACCTTTCCAGCCACTCTCCATTTTCTTTCCTATTCTATCTATCACACCACTTATTATTGTATTTTTTCTGTTGGAACCCATGTAATTTATCTTCTTCTTTGCCTGCTTTCCTGTTACTTTCAAAGACTGGGCTGTGCTTCACCTCCAATAGAAAGCTTCCATCTCCTGCTGATTGAATTGAGTATAAACCTGGAAAAACAATACTGCAGTTGCTTTCAAATCTTTACTTGAAGTTCAGTATTTTATGATTTTTTGGCCTACCTGTTGCAAGGATACATGCTTTGACAATCAAATGAGCTGCATGGAAACTGTATCACGGATCTTCTTAAGTCTATATCACTTTCCAAAACTTTCTGATTTGTCAATTTCTAGCCTTAAACTAAACTTTCCCTTAGTTTTAGGGGCAAAATCTGCCATGATAAATCTATGACTTCTTATATCACTAGAACTGTATTAATTTTTCCATTGGTGACACCTAAATTCCTGTATTTTCAACTATCTGCAGAAAAGGTAAAGCTGTAGTATACATTTGTGAAGTGTGGACTGTGATAATAGGATGCCGCCAGCAAGCAGATCAGATACTCTAACTCTTCTCATTTTTTTCTTTTGGGTCAATTTCCAGCATCGGTAAACTTGTATTTGAAACAGTTTGTTCATTTTATTTTTATATTTATTTTCTGCAAAGAGGAATTTAAATTGGTAACCTCTTCAAATTGCTCTTACCAAAATTGCTTTCTAGCATTTCATTGTGAAGTACTCAAAGATGTTACATTTTCAAGACTAATCTTTGAATTCAATACTAAAAATCTTGGGTTTGGTTAGTGAGCACGAATAGGGATAATATACAGCATTTTTAGGTGTGCAGTTTTCTAAAATGCTAAAAGAAAAATAATTCAAGAACTTAAAGACTGCTGTAGTTTCACTAAAAGCTTGAGTTGGAGTTATAAAAGAAAAATCCACTAAAATATGTATCTCTTTGTGAAGAGCAAATTAAGTTACAGATTGTCCATTTTTGTTGAATTTTTACCTCCTTAATAAACTGTTCCTTAGATTTTCTCTTCCCCACAAGTAGCACAGTATAGAGTTGAAAAAAACAAAGATTTCTTGATCTGAATTATGAAACGATGTCAAGAAATTGAGTTTGCCTACCTCAGCTTCTCTGCATTCCTCCCTTTCTGTGCCTACCCATAGGAAACTCATCTGGCAGATTTCCAGCTAATTTCTGAAGCCTTTCTTTGCACTGTGGTCAGATCTCAGCTTCTCACCAAGCACACATAGGGTTGGCTATCGTCCTGTGCTTGGAAAGTCTAGTGAAATGACAGTTGTCAGATTGGGTTAGACTCTTCTGAATCTGGATTGTTTATTTTGGGAGTCACACCTAGCAGTGCTCAAGGCTGACTCTGCATTATGCTCAGGAATCATTCCTGAAGGAATCTATGGGCTCTCCTATATGGGGTTCTGGTGATCGATCCCAAGTAGATTGTGTTCAAGGCAAAAGACTTGCTATACTTTCTCTTTGGCCTATTTGAAGTTGTAGTAAAACTGATTAATTATGGAGTGCTGGATGGAGGTGGATGATGGTAATATGGCTGGAGGAGCCTTTCTCCTCCAGCTTGGGCCATGCGCCTCTAACTCCCTTCAGCCAGGGGTCTTAGTGTGGTGGTGAGGAAGAGCAAAAGGTTTCAGGAGACATCAGCTTTATTCAAGGCCCTAGCCAACAAGTGTGGCTTCTATCATAACCTTTCAAGCAAGTTTTATTATTAGCCCTGCATTCAACATATTTCTTCTCCCTCCTTCCTGTCAGCTCTCCTCCTTCTCTCTTTCTGAATCTCTCAATCAATCCTCCAAATCCTCTTCCTGCCCCTGAAGTAATCCTCTTGATATCTCCCTAAAACCCCTCCCAGAAATGGACAGGTCTATCAAGTAAATTACACAGGAAGAATGGGGGGTGGGGTGGGGGTAACATGAAATTACTTGTTTCTTTGGGCCACACAGGGTAATGCTCAGGAGTCACTTCTGGCTATGCGTTCAGAAATCACACCTGGCTCAGGGGACCATATGAGATGCCAGGAGATTGAACCTCGGTCTGTCCTAGATCAGCCACCTGCAAGGTGAACGCCCTTCCACTGCACCACCGCTCCAGCCCCATGTGAAGTTATTTTTTATCATTTGTTTTATAGTAAAGTGATGTTCCACTAGTTATATTTTTGGGATTTTATTCAAGTGGAATAGTTCAGTGACAAATCAATGAGCAGAGGGCTCTTTTCTCTCTTTAGAGGTTGCCAAGACTTTCTAGCAAGCAAAGCTTTTTTTCAAAACAACTCTCTTTGCTCTTCCATCTTGGCCTTTCTTCCTGTTAATGTCTGATATAAAAGCCATCTTTTTTATTATTTACTTGTTTCTTTTTCCTCACAGGGAGACGCGTAATCAATTTTCATTCTTTACACATGAGCTACATGTTTTCCATAACTCTCAACAACAATTTCCTTAAGGAACATCCTGTCTGGGATTACCTGTATCTTGATTTTGAGAAAAAAATACCTTCCTTCATTCCTCTCTCCGTCATTCCCTTCATCCTTTCCTTCTATCCATCCTCCTTCCTCCCTCCCTTCTTTCCTTCCTTCCTTTCTTTCTTCTTTCTTGCTTCCTTCTTTCCTCATTCCTTCCTTCTTTTTCTTTTCTTCTTTCTTATTCCTTCTTTCTTTCATTTCCTTCCTTCTTTCTTTTTTCTTTTTTTATTCTTTTATTATTTTCTTTCTTTCTTTTATTCTTTTCTTTCTTTCTTCTTTCTTCTTTCATTCTTTCTTTCTTTATTGCTTTTGTCTTCCTTCCATTCATACTTTTTCTTTCTTCACTCCTTACCTTCCTTTTTTCCTCCCTCTCTTTTTTCTTTCTTTATTTATTTTTCCCTTTCTTCTCTTTTCTTTCTTTCTTCCTTCCTCATTCTTTCCTTTTTTCTTCTTCATTCTTTCCTTTCTTCATTCTTCCTTCCTTCCCCATTTCTTCCTTCTTTTTTCTTCCATTGTTTCTTCTTACTTTCTTTTTCTTTCTTCTTTCTTTCTTTTGTTCTTTCCTTTTCTTTCATCTTTCTTTCTTCCTTTTGCCTTTCTTCCATTCTTCTCTTTCTTTTTCTTCCTTTCCTCTTTTCTTCCTTATTTTCTTTCTTTCTTTCTTTCTTTCTTTCTTTCTTTCTTTCTTTCTTTCTTTCTTTCTTTCTTTCTTTCTTTCTTTCTTTCTTTCTTTCTTTCTTTCTTCTTTCTTTCCTCTTTCTTACTTCTTCCTACCTTCCTTCCTCCTTACCTCCCTCTTTCCTTTTTTCTTTATTATCTTTCTCTTTCTTCTTTCTTTTCCTTCCTTCCTTCTTTCTTTCTTTTCTTTATCTCTTCTTCCTTCCTTCCATCCTTCCATCTTTCCTTTCTTTTTCTTTCTTCCTTCCCTCCTTTCTTCCTTCCCTCCTTTCTTCCTATCTTTCTTTCTTTCTTTCTTTCTTTCTTTCTTTCTTTCTTTCTTTCTTTCTTTCTTTCTTTTTCTTTCTTTCTTTCTTTTCTTTCTTTCTTTCTTTCTTCTTTCTTTCTTTTTTTCTTTTTAATAATATGTTTATTTAAGCAACATGGTTACAAACATGTTTGTATTTGGGTTTCAGTCATAAAAAGGACACCCTCTTTCACCAGTGCAACATTTCCACCACCAATTCCCCCTATCTCCCTCCTCCTCCATCCCTTGCCTGTATTCAAGACAGGCATTTTATTTCATTCACTACCATTGCCATGATTGTTGTTAGTTATTGTAGTTACTTTTCTAATTGAACTCACCACTGTTGTGGTAAGCTTTATATCATGGACTGGTCCTTCCAGCCTTCATCTCTATTGACTCTGGATGTTATAATATTACTGTCTTTTATTTTTTTAAATCTCATAGAGGAGTGAGACTATTCTGTGTCTATCTCTCTCCTTCTGACTTATTTTACTCAGCATAATATTTTTCATGTCTATCCATATATAGGAATATTTCATGACTTCATCTCTCTTGACGGCTGCATTCCATTGTGTATATATACTACAGTTTCTTTATCCATTCATCTGTTGAAGGATATTTGGGTTGTTTCCAGATTCTGGCTATTGTAAATAGTTCTACAATGAATATAGGTGTGCAGAAGGCATATTTGTATTGTGTATTTGTGCTCCTAGGTTATATACCTAGGAGTGGTATATCTGGATCACATGGTAGCTCAATGTCCTATGTTTTTAAAGAATCTCCATATTGTTTTCCATAGTGGCTGGACTAGACAGCATTTTCACCAACAGTTAATGAGAGTTCCTTTCTCCCCACATCACCACTAAGACTGATTGATCTTATTCTTTTTGTGTGTGCCAGTCTCTATCGTATGAGTTAGTACCTCTATCACATCATGTATAGGTATCCCCATAGGGTACAAAACAGAAGGCCTGGTAAAGTCATGATTTTAGCGCAGATGACTAACTTAGTTTATTCCAAGAGGTATTTAACCAGAAGGCCCTCTGTGGAAGATTTCACCCTTTCATGGATCACTGGAAATGTTTCTGAGATTCATGTTATGTGTGGATACTGTCATTACATTTACTTCATATTTTTCGGCTTAAAGTTGATTTTTCCCTTCTGCTAATCTTCACAGGCAAAATATAGCCTTGATTAAAATATTTTTTTCTCTGTGGCTCTCTTCAAAGTGTCCTTGCAGCCTCTGCTTTGGAGATGCAAGGGCTTGCAAGGGTGTGGCCAGAATGCAAATTCTGGGCTATTGACTTTTCCCAGAAAAATGAGAAATACAACTTAATAGATTTAGTTCTTTTTTTTTTTTCACTTGACCTCTAAAATAATAGATCCTATCCCAGTGAAGATAAGAATTCCTAGATTTTTTTTTACTTCCCACTAATCCTTTATTTTTCATCTGAGGCTAGCCTGCCAAAAATAACTTTGAGTTGTAAAACTTAGCTTTCTCTTTTGTAACTCAGAAGTCTTACTGCTTACACCCTTAGCTCAATGTATTGTTTTATTGTTAAGCTCTGCTTTGTACTTGTAAATATTCTTCTCTTACTTATGACAGGCTTTTACTCCTTAAAAAACTCCTAGCTAAAAGATTAAAGTCGGACATGTGTATGCCTCCACATGTGTATGCCTCATATTTCTTCATATTTCACCATCCTAATATTTACTATCCTCAAGAGGACTCCAAAGAAGTCCTCTAATTCAAACTCCAAGTGCTATTCCACAAGATACCTATTTTTTTTTTTTTTTTTTTTTTAGGTTTTGGGCCACACCCAGCAGCATCTGGGGTTACTCCTGGCTCTGCACTGGCTCTGCACTCAGAAATCGTTCCTGGCAGGCTTCAGAGATTATATGGGATGCTAAGATTCAAACCACTGTCTATCCTGGGTCGCCTGTGTGCAAGGCAAACGCCCTATCGCTGTGCTCTCTCCAGCCCCAGTATATCATTGTTGTTTTGATTTGCATCTCCCTGATGATTACTGATGAAGAGCAAAATAAATTTCTTTTGATTTCTGGGATACTCTTGTCCTCTACTCTGGAGAAATGTGCTTTCTCTTCTCTCTCCTTTTTCTCTCTCTTTTCCTCTTTCTTTCTTCATCCCTTCCTCCTTCTCCCTTTTTCCTCCCTCTCCTTCCCGGCTCTGCACCCAGGAATCACTCCTGGCAGTGCTCAGCAGACCATAATGGGTTTTGGGGATTGAACCTGTGTCAGCCTTTTGCAAAAAAAGTGCTGTCCTATCACTTCAGTACCCCTATTTGTCCTTGAAGTAGTTACTCTCTTTCTTCTTCATCATATTGCCTAAATAACCTATTTTTACTAAAATACAACTCCTTTAAAAAAGTCATATCTGTGCCTTTCGGTACTCACAAGCCTTTTATTTACTTCCCTTAGTTTCAGATATCGAGAATTTGATGTGTGTAGCTCAGTAATGTGAGGAGCTCTTAAGCCAAGTTTATATTTTGTGCAACATTATCTCCAGTCATTCACTAATATATGATTTCTTTCTCATAAGAAGAGACAGTGTTTCATCACAAATTATCAGAGTTTCTGAGAAAACTCATGAGAAGTTAAAGCTAGATTGTTTAAAATGTGAAGTCGTTTTCTTTCTTTAAAAATATAAAAATTATGGCACGAAGAAGGAACTAACCATAAACATGATAAAAGTTAAAATATAACTTTTAGCTATTTTGCCAGTCATGCACGATCACTTAGTACTTACTACTTTATCATCTTGAGAAAAGGAATCATCTTCATACTCTGACTTAATGGCAAAATAATGGTGTTGATTCATAGCACAGGATAAATTGCACTTCCAATGAAATAATGTGCAATAATTACAATGCACAAATAGAAGGTTTTGGTCTGTTTTTTGAGCCAAGAAGTATTGAGAACAGGAAATCATATCATTTATCACTTTATGATGGAAAGATTTTTTTTCTCCCTTTGGCTGTAGCTTGTTTACAGTTACTATCAGCAGGTGGGGAGGAAGAAGCAAGACAGCAGACTGCTTTGCTTCAAATTGATTTATACAATTCTTAGCCATGCAGACAATATATATGATGGATGTGCTATTTAATTAGACTGTTGTAAAAGCTGTAATTACATCTACTAAGTGCACTTTTATGTCTGCATACATAAGCAATTTCAAGGAATGTCAATTATATTCCACAAGGCATTGTCTGGTGTCTATAATTTGGGGGGGGGCTATATGTGTATTTTCTGGATTTTTATTTTGTAATCAATAACAGCTTCTAAATGAAATGTTCTATTCAGAAATTTTCTGAAAAAACACACAAGAAGGGGACATCTAAACAAAAAGATATTTAATATGAATTGTGGCTTACGGACCCAAACATTATTGATTCCATAATTTAATTAAGACACTTAAAACATCCATTTTGAACATTAGACAAATACTATCAGATATCCCAATCTGTTCAACAGCTTATACAAGCATTAACAGTGAAGTCTAAAGTACTAATGGCGTTCACTCTATTCAATTTATACTAACATTTGTGTCGTATTCTTACCCTCTTTGTGATCCATTAGTAAAATGACTTTGCCTTATTGCATAAAATAAAAGTGATTCATTTTAAGGTTGCTATTAGTCTTTGGACTCATGCTGTATCTTCAACTGTTAGAGTGCTATTGTAGCCAATAGAAATGCATTCTATATCTAAAGCTGATGAGAAGTATGTGCCATGAGGCAAAATAAAATTGATTCGAACAATTCAGAGATTCTATGTAAATGAGACATTGTTTTCTTTATTGTTCTTGTTTGCAAATTTTCCTTTTCAGTGCAGTATCTCTGTGGCATAGGTAGGCAAACTCTATGTCTAGCATGAACAAATTTTCTTTTAATTAATAAGAGAAACTAGAGTTTTTACTACTTTCTTTTTAAACATCACCCAATATATTTTTAGTATTTTATTTATTTAAACATCTTGATTACAAATATAATTGTGATTAGGCTTCAGTCATGTAAAGAACACCCCCCTTCACCAGTGCAACATTCCCACCACCAATGTCCCAAATCTCCCTCCATCCCAACACACCCCCACCTATACTCTAGACAGGCTTACCAGTTTCCTCATTCATTCAAATGATTATGGTAGTTCTCAGTGTAGTTATTTCTATAACTGCACTCACCACTCTTTGTGGTGAGCTTCATGAAGTGAGCTGGAAGTTCCAGCCCTCCTCTCATTGTCTCTGAGGATTGTTGCAAAGATGACTTTTATTTTTCTTAAAACCCATAGATGAGTGAGACTATTCTGCATCTCTCTCTCCCTCTGACTTATTTCACTCAGCATAGTAGACTCCATGTACATCCATGTATAGGAAAATTTCATGACTTCATCTCTCCTGACGGCTGCATAATATTCCATTGTGTATATTTACCACAGTTTCTTTAGCCATTCGTCTGGTGAAGGGCATCTTGGTTGTTTCCAAAACCTGGCTATTGTGAATAGTGATGCAATAAAAATAGGTGTGAGGAAGGGGTTTTTGTATTGTATTCTTGTGTTCCTAAGGTATATAACTAGGAGTGGTATAGCTGGGTCATATGAGAACTCAATTTCTAGTTTTTGGAGGAATCTCCATATCGCTTTCCATAGAGGTTGGACTAGACAGCATTCCCACCAGCAGTGAGTAAGAGTTCCTTTCTCTCCACATCCCTGCCAGCACAGATTGTTCTGATTCTTTGTGATGTATGCCAATCTCTGTGGTGTGAGATGGTATCTCATCATTGTTTTCATTTGCATCTCCCTGATGACTAGTATGAGGAGCATTTTTTTCATGTTCCTTTTGGCAATTCTTTTTTTTAACAAAGTGTCTGTTCATTTCTTCTCCCCATTTTTTGATGGGATTAGATGTTTTTTTTTTCTTATAAAGTTCTATCTGTGCCCTGTATATTTTGGATATTAGCCCTTTATCTGATGGGCATTCAGTGAATAGTTTCTCCCACTCAGTGGGTGGCTCTTGTATCCTGGGTACTATTCCTTTTGAGATGCAGAAGTTTCTCAGCTTAATGTATTCCCATCTGTTGATCTCTGCTTCCACTTGTTTGGAAAGTGCAGTTTCCTCATTGAAGATGCCTTTAGTCTCAATGTCATGGAGTGTTTTACCTACGTGTTGTTCTAAATACCTTATTGTATCAGGTCTGATATCAAGGTCTTTAATCCATTTGGATTTTATCTTTGTACATGATGCTAACTGGGGGTCTATGTTCGCTTTTTTGCAAGTGGCTAACCAGTTCTGCTAGCACCACTTGTTGAAGAGGTTTTCCCTGGTCCACTTAGAATTTCTTGCTCCCTTGTCAAAAATTACGTGACTGTATGTCTGGGGAACATTGTCTGAGAACTCAAGCCTATTCCACTGATCTGAGGGTCTGTCTTTAATCCAATACCATGCTGTTTTGATAAATATTGCTTTGTAGTACAGTTTAAAGTTGGGGAAAGTAATGCTTCCCATACTCCTTTTCCCTATGAGTGCATAGCAAGCACTTCCAGTACTATGTTAAAAAGGAGTGGTGAGAGCGGACAGCTTTGTCTTGTACCAGAATTTAGAGGAAAGGCTTTTAGTTTTTCTCCATTGAGGATAATATTAACTTTGGCTTGTGGCGGATGGCTTCAACTAGATTGAGAAAGTTTCCTTCCATTCCCATCTTGCTGAGAGTTTTGATCAAGAATGGGTGTTGGACCTTATCAAATGCTTTCTCTGCATCTATTGATATGATCATGTGATTTTTATTTTTCTTGTTGTTGATGTTGTGTATGATATTGATAGATTTATAGATGTTAAACCTTCCTTGCATTCCTGGGATGAAACATACTTGGTCGTAATGTATGATCTTCTTAATGATGCATTGGATCCTATTTGCCAGGATTTTGTTGAAGATCTTTCCAGCGGCATTCATCAGGGATATTGGTCTGTAATTTTCTTTTTTGGCACCATCTCTGTCTGGTTTTGGTATCAAGGTGATGTTGGCTTTATAGAAGATGTTTGGGAGTATTTATGTTTTTTTTGTTTTTTTGTTTTTTGTTTTTGTTTTTTTTTTTTTTTTGGTTTTTGGGTCACACCCGGCAGTGCTCAGGGGTTACTCCTGGCTGCCTGCTCAGAAATAGCTCCTGGCAGGTACGGGGGACCATATGGGACACCGGGATTTGAACCAACCACTTTTGGTCCTGGATCAGCTGCTTGCAAGGCAAACGCCGCTGTGCTATCTCTCCGGGCCCAGTGTTTCTGTTTTTTAAATTTTATGGAAGAGCCTGGCTAGGATTGGTAGTAGCTCCTCTTAAAGAGTTTTAAAGAATTCACTAGTAAATCCATCTGGGCCTGGGCTTTTCTTTTTAGGCAGATGTTTGATTACAGTTTCAATTTCCTCAGTAGTGATAGGGGTGTTTAGAAATGCTATATCTTCCTTACTTAATTGTGTAAGGTTATAAGTGTCCAAGAATTTATCCATTTCTTCAAGGTTCTCATGTTTAGTAGCATAAAGTTTCTCAAAGTAGTCTCTGATTACTCTTTGGATCTCTGCAGTATCTGTCGTGATTTCCCCCTTCTCATTTCTAATAAAGGTTATCAGGTTTCTCTCTCTCTTTCTTTGTGAGTTTTGCCAATGGTCTAACAATCTTGTTTATTTTTTCACAGCACCAACTTCTGCTTTCATTGATCTTTCAGATTGTTGTTTGGTTTTCCAATTCATTGATTTCTACTTTCAGTTTTGTTATTTTCTTCTGTCTCCCTACTTTTGTTTCCTTTTGTTGGTCATTTTCTAATTTTATGAGCTGCATCATTAAGTTATTCAGGTATGCCCCTTCTTCCTTCCTGATGTGTGCTTGCAAAGCTATAAATTTTCCTCTCAGGACCGCTTTTGCTGTGTTTCATAGATTCTGGCAGTTTGTGTCTTCATTATATTTTGTTTCCAGGAAAGTTTTGATTTGATTTCCTTTTTGATTTTATCTCAGACCCACTGGTTGTTCAGTAGCAGGGTGTTTAATTTCCAATTGTTAAATTTTTTCTTCTATATGGCTTTGTAGTTCACATCTAATTTCAGAGCCTTGTGGTCAGCAAAGGTAGCCTGCAAGATTTCTATCCTCTTGATTTTATGAAGGTATGTTTTATGTGTCATAATGTGGTCTATCATGGAGAATGACCCATGTACATTGAAGAAGAATGTGTATCCAGGTTTTTTGGATGGAGTGTCCTATATATATATATATACCTGCTAATCTTGTTTCTTTCTTACTCTTTTCAGGGTTAGTATGTTTTTGTTGGGTTTCAGTCTGGTTGACCCATTAAGTGTTGCCATGATTGTGTTGAGGTCTCCACAATTATTTTGTTATTATTGATGTCTTCTTTCAGATTTGTCAGTAATTGTATTAGATAATTTGCTGGTCTCTCATTGGGTGCATATATGTTTAATAGTCTGATTTCTTCCTGTTGCACATATCCCTTGAGTAGTACATAGTGTCCATCTTTGTCCCTTACAACTTTTCTGAGTATAAAGTTGGTGTCATCAGATATTAATATGGCCACCCCAGCTTTTTTAAGGGTGTTGTTTGCTTGGATGATTTTCTTCCAGCCTTTGATTTTGAGTCTATGTTTGTTCTGACTATTCAGATGTGTTTCTTATAGGCAGCATAATGTTGGATTGATCTTTTTGACCCATTTTGCAACTCTGTGTCTTTTAATTGGTGAATTTAGTCCATTGACATTGAGGGAGATGATTGTCATAGGAGTTATTGTCATCTTTTGTAGATAAGTTTGCTGTGTTTGTGGTTCTCTCTGGTCTTAATGTAGACCTTTCAGTTTTTCCTTTAAGGCTGGTTTTTAATTTGTGAAGTTTCTGAGCTGTTGTTTATTCATGAAGCTGTGTATCCTTCCTTCAAACCTGAATGTGAGTTGGGCAGGGTGCAGTATTCTCAGTGAGGCATCCATTTCATTCAGTCTTGTCACAATATTCCACCACTGTCTTCTGGCCTTGAGATTTTCTTGTGACATATCTGCTGTAAGTCTTAGGGATGCTCCTTTGAATGTAATTTCTCTTTTTGATCTTTCTGCTTTCAGTATTCTATCTCTATATATGGGATTTGTCATCATTACGATGATGTGTCTTGGGGTGTTTTACTTTGGGTCTCTTTTAGCTAGTACTCTTCAGGCATGCAGGATTTGATTGCATGTAGTCTTTAACTCTGGGACTATCTCTTTGATAATGTCTTTGACAGTTGATTCTTCCTGGAGATCTCCTACCTGGGTCTCTGGGGCTCCAATGATTCTTATTTTGTTTCTGTTCAGTTTATCAAAGACTTCTATTTTCATCTGTTCACATTCCTTGAGTACTTTTTCCATTGCCTGATCGTTTGTCTTAAGGTTCTTTTCCAATTTCTTCTGCTGTGTTGAGTTTTTCTGCATCTCATCTTACAGCATGCCGATTCTGTCCTCAGCTGCTTTTGCCCTGCTGGCGAGGCCATCTACTGAGTTTTTCAGTTCAGCCACCATGTTTTTCAGAACTGTTATTTCAGTTTGGAGTTTTCTGAATTCTGTCTTTGTGTTTTGTTCAGATCAATTTATGCTTTCTTTGAGTTCTACAAACATCTTCCATACTGCTATTTTAAACTCCTTGTCTGAGAGGTTAATTAGATGGTTGAAGTTTTTTAGGTCATCTGAGCTATCATCTTCATTCTCTGTGCTTGTTGATTGCCTGCAAGGTTTACCCTTTTCCCTGCTTATACTGTGATTTTTTTCTGCGTATTGTGGGGTTCATTGGGTAGAAAGAGTGCGCACTATTTTTCTGGGCCCTTTTCGGCCCACTCCTAAGAGGTTTCGGAGACAGGACAGTGGAAAAACACACACAGGCAACACTCACAGTCAGGAATCACAGGCAGGCGTAGATTTTTCCAGCCTGTTGTCACAAACAGGCAACCTTCCTTTCTGCAGAATACTGCGGATAGTGGGTTTTCATGGTCCGACATGGTTCTTTGGTACTCTGGCCCTTGGGTGAGTCTCTGGGAGTGCTATTTTTCTGGGCCCTTTTCAGCCCACTCCTAAGATGTTTCAGAGACAGGACAGTGAAAAAACACACAGGCAGCACTCACATTTGGGAATCACTGAGCGGGCGTAGATTTTCCCAGCCTGACATCACAAACAGGCGACCTTCCTTTCTGCAGAATACTGTGGATAGCTGGTTTTCATGGTCCAACACAGTTCTTTTGCGCTCCGGCCCTTGAGTGAACCTCTGGGAGTGCTATTTTTCTGGGCCCTTTTCAGCCCACTCCCAAGAGGTTTCGGTGACAGGACAGTGGAAAAATACACACAGGCTACACTCACAGTTGGGAATCACTCAGTTTCTACTTCTTTTAAGAAGTTGGTATTTTTACATAAAAATATTGGTACTTAATAGGCCAAGAGAAACTTATTAAGAAATTCATTAAAAAAAGAAAAAAGTTTGGTAGCACAGCATTTTAAAAATATATAATAATAAATTTAGGTGAATGTGTTACCTGGAAAACTTTCAACCTCAATTTTAACTGTCCATGTTACTGTTTCCATTATTTCTTGTAGCATTGGTCTTGCCTGTACAACACTAACCCTCATAAACCAAGATAGGGTACCTTGGGAATCTTAAACTCTATGCCAAACTTTTGAAAGTCTGTATTTTGGACAGTATTTATATGAGGAAATAAAATTTGAGTTTTCAGGAAGTTAGCTTGATTTGCTTTGTTATACCTGAATCTGAATGATTATTGAAGCTAAAAAAAATTATATTAGCTTCTTCTCTTTAACCCAAATAACTGTATTTTACGAGACTTAACACTTCACTGTTAATAGCATTACACACACACACACACACACACACACACACACACACCCCAAAAGCATGGGAATAAAACATAGCAATAGATTAAATTGAGGTACCTAATTGTGATATATCCCAGATCTTTCCTATTTTCATTTAGGTATAGCTGTCCATTTTGATAAGTAGCTATAATTTTTTTAAGTATATAATAAATTGGGATCACTACAAAAATGCCATCTCTGACAAAAAAAAAAATTTCTCTAATATACTGGACCGGAGAGATAGCACAGCGGTAAGGCGTTTGCTTTAGACTCAAAATAACAGTGGTTCGAATCCCGGCATCCCATATGGTCCCTCAAGCCTGCCAGGAGTGATTTCTGAGCATAGAGCCAGGAGTAACCCCTGAGCGCTGCTGGGTGTGAGCCCCCCAAAATTATCTAATATATTTTAAATTTATAAAAACTAAAATATATCAAGACATGTTTTAAATACAACGCTTTTCAAAATTCAGAAAAAGTCTAATTGTTTTAAACAGATTCACTTTAAGTTCTTCTTTTCCAAGTGCTTTCTTAAATATGAAATAATCATAACTTAGTGGGATTTACAAATTTAATATTTTCCATTTCACAAAAATTTAACTGTAATTCATAATAAACCATTTGTTAACATTTTTATTTAAGATTAAAGTTTATAGCCAGTCTATTCTGTAAAAGAAGCATATCTATTGGTTATGAAATTGTATACCAGAACTAAATTTCCTGAGAAAATTTTATTCTTAGTCTTATTACCTATGTGACCTTGAACAACTTGGCCTTTCTAAGATTAGTTTTCAAATTACAAAATGAGAGTAAAAAGGTTTGTTTCACAGAGCTTGTATGTTGGACATAGAAAGGATTTTAGAAATGACCCTAAATGGTACCTAGTGTTAATTGTAAAGAAGAAATATGCTGAAATTTATATTCTCAGGATTACCTTTATCATTGCTCTTTGATATGTCATTTTAAGAGCTTCATACTTCTGTAGATGATATTCTTGGTATTTGTTGAGTACAATTTGCAGTCAGACACACTGTACAAAGTATAAGGAAACAACAATAAACGGAGACAATATTGCATTTTCTTTAAATGAATGACCGATGATCATAATGGGATGAATTGAAAGTATAGATGTGTCAAGCTTGAGCAAAGGCCAATTTGCTTACTGACTACAGAGGCTGTTTATTAGTAAGTGTTCATGAGGGGGATTACCTAATTTTACAATACTTGTATGTGCTTGTTCAGTGCAAATTATACATTTTCTCCTATTTAAATATGGTATTAAAAGAATTTACTATTTATTAGCCCTATAATATGAAAAAATCACATCATTTTTTTTCTTTCTCAGTCAGGTGTACAATACATTATAGCTTGCTCAGTTTCTTGCCCTTGAGCAGTTAAGAGTGAAAGCAGGGCTGGCGAGATAGCATAGGAATAGGGTATTTGCCTTGCATGCAGAAGGACAGTGGCTCGAATCCCTACATCCCATATGGTCCTCTGAGCCTGCCATGAGCAATTTCTGAGCATAGAGCAGGAGTAACCCCTGAGCGCTGCCGAGTGTGACGACCCCCCCCAACAAAACAAAACAGAAACAAACAAAAAAGAATGAAAGCAGAGAACTAGGAAGATGTCCAGATTCAATAGAAAATTTATTTGAGAAAAGGAAGGGAAGAGTAAAGTTAAGACAATTGTATGGAAGGGCCATATGCATAAGTAGGAAGCCAGGGAAAGTGGGAAAGCTTCTCTTTTAATTCTCATTACTAAGGAGATAAATGAGCTATGTATTAAACTACTACAGGCAGGAGGTAGGGGAAGAGCATTGGCTCTAGGTCCATTCTCAGAAATTTCCTACTCTTCTCATTCTCATCCTGCCTAGTTTCCTCAATTCCAATGTAGCTCTGTCAAAAAGAGTAATATTTGCACGTTCTTCCCAGAGTTTCACCTCTACTTTTTTAAATGATTCTGTCCCTCCCCTCACTCCCCAGAGCTAACCTTGGATACAGAAAGCCTTGCCTATCTTAAGAGAGCTTCATCTCCTACAACAATTTTTAAAGAAAGAATAACAGATTTCTAGAATGTAGGCTATATGTGCCCAAGTGATAATATAGAAGATAAGGAACTGCCTTGCTGTGGCTTAACACAGGTTTGATCTCTAGTATACCATAGAGTACCCTGAGCACTACCAGAATTGATTCCTGAGTGCAAAGTCCAAAGTAATCCCTGAGCATCACCAGGTGTGACCTCCAAACAAAACAAAACAAAAAAATAGTATCTAACCTAGAGTATTTGAATTGTACATTTTCACTCCTGGAACCAACATTAGTTACATCCTCCATTACTGAGCAATAATTATTGAAATAGAACACAGAAATAAAATATGATTGAAACGATGTCTATGAACTCAATCAAGGCTGCCTACATAAAATATATTTTGAAATTCAATTTGTATGTGTATGTGTATGGATTATATTCTGAAGGAGGAAAAAAATGTCTCTCCTAGACTTAACTCATAACTCTCAATAAATTAGTAGCTAATGCAGTCAGAATTGTCTAGTCTTTGTGAGCTAGTATAAAATTTGGTCATGGATAAAAAGTTGGAGAGCATCATTGCCAGTAGACTTAAGTGTGTGTGACCTATAGAAATGTCTCAGGAGTCTTTTTAATATTTTCCCATAATCTTCATACTCACAATTGAACTCCTTATAGAGTAAGTGAGTGAGAGTGAAAAGAGAGAGATGGTAGAGAGAAAGATAGGGGATAGATAGATAGATAGATAGATAGATAGATAGATAGATAGAAAACTTGGATATAATTTGCATTGTTTTAATATAGCCATGTAGAATTTAGGGGATTACATCTATTCTTGAAAGAACTGGTATTAAACAAAGGAAAAGGAAGTAGTATGTCTTCTTGGTATTTTATACTAAAAATATAAAAATTAAAATCATGGCAATGCATTGCTTAAGCTCGTATACATTAAAATACTTATTTCAATAATTATTAGCAATCAAATCCCATTATAATTTTCTATCAGTGAAGCAATAAAGTAATTGAAAATGCATTTCTACCTAAAACAGTCATTCCTGAAAAGAGGTTTAGCGAAAGTTAGCCATTCTAGAGATGTAGCACATAGTAGTACAAAATAACAAGGAAGTTATATTTATATGTGACCCCCCATGCTCTAGGAAATGTTAGCTACCTTGACAATTATATTCCAAAAGGCATTTGATGATTAATTTTTCTCAGCACTTAATGATTAATGTCAGAAACCACTTTACTCCATTTCTTACATTTGGTATGTGCAAATATAGAATAGGGTCTGTTAGTGTAAACCAGGCCTTCAAAGAGTTGAGAATTGAGTGAATTCTAAATCTATGCTTTATAATGATAGAGCTGGGACTGCCTGTGTCTTTATTAAAAGGTCTCCCTGTGTTCTAACTCTTAAGTTCTGCCTCAGCAACAAGCTGCTTTTGGGCATTTGCTGTGTAGAGCAATATTTACAGAGATTTTACAGAGCAGAAAGAAAGTAAATAGCAGATTCTTAAAAAAACAATCTATAATTTAACCTTTCACATGACCACCCACACAATTATTATGGACTTTGGGATAATTCCATCTGTATTTTTCAGCTTCACAATGGTATCACATATGGATCTCTCCCTTTGAGGAGAATAATTTTGACACAACCCCAACTTTGGTCAGGCTTATATTTCTATGTTAAAATAGCATAACATTTTGAACACATTTTCATTTATTTTAAGCTTATCTCCATGAAATGAAATCACATAACTTTGAATCATTTAGTTGAAGCAGTATGATAAGGAAGAGAGTCCAAAAAATGTTTTGCTTTGTTGTTTTAATTCTTCAATTTTCTTTAAATAGTTTGACAAAATTTGCCTCCTTGGAAACTGTGAGTCTAGGATATATTGCTATGGTTATAATGCACTGAGTTCTTTGTCCTAGGCAGTAAGATTGAAAACAGGACTGGAGACAAATGTAGTAGAAACTTGATCTGAGGAAGCAATGGGAGGAAATATAAGGAAATACAGGCCTGTGAGGGCAGGACTGCAGGGACATGGTGTATTCTTAAGGATGCTCCAAGGATGGTAAAAACAAAATCTCATTTTTATATTATCTTATCTACATGTGCAGGCAAATACTCAGCTTTGAGCTTATGAGATGTAAGGTGGTAAGTAAACAAAATAATTTGGGGAATACATGATGTTTTAGATTATTCTCTTTTGCATATTCTAAGCAGGAGGGTTTTTATTTTTCAGGTCCATACTCTTTCCCTACCTATTTCCTTCCTGTCCTGTATTGCTCTATAACTACTACTAGTTTATCATGTACTTTATAAATATAGAAAAGTTTACTAATAGCATCTAGCAAAATTGAGAATTATAGAGATACATTTCCATCAATGTTACAGAAAAACTCTTCATCCCTGCTAATTATAACTCAGTTACGTTTTAAATATTTGGGTGGTGATGTGAGAAATTGGGACAGTCTTGGTTGTGCTCAGTCTGGCTTCATGCACAAGAGTCATTCCTAGTGAGACTTAGGGTCATCTGAAATGCTGCATTTGGAGCTTGGGTGAGTCCCATGCAAGGGAAAGACTAGAAGTATTTCACTTTGTTTCAGGCCACAGAATTGTGAACATTTCATTCTATTTATTCTTTATGGACCCCTTATTCTACATCCCTTAAGATTGACAGACAACTATCTTTGACTTACAAAGCAGAGATCTAAAGAATGAGGAGGATTCTTCTCTTCCTTTTCTATATATTTTTTCTTCACTTTCCACTCCTTATTTATTCTCAGCATCATCAGCCACTGTGCATTACAGTACACATTTACGGGTGTAAAAGAGGAGGAAAAAGTGGTCAAATCAATAACATGGAGTTTGTCATATACCTGGGAATGACAGCTTAAAATGCATATTTCAAATTTCAGTTAGACCAGATAAGGATTTGGATTAAAAGTGTTTGTTCACCACCAAAAGCCCTCTGCATTCCTGTTTGTCACAGTACTATTTACAATAGTCACAATCTGGATACAACACAAGTGCCCAAGAACAGATGGGTGGCTAAAGAAATTGTGGTATATATACACAATGAAATACCCAGCTGTTAGAAAAAAGTGAAGTCATGAAATTTGCTTATGTGGATGATATAGATAGCATGCTGAGGAAATAAGTCAGAGAGAGAAAATACAATATATAAAATAATCCCATTCATTTGTGGGATATAAGAAAAATAAAAGATAGTATTGTAATAATATCTAAAGGTAATAGTGATGAGGACCAGGAGGATGAGTCCATGGTAGAAAGTTTGCGACAAATAGTGAAACAGTACAGAAAAAAAACACAGTAATAATGAAAGTTGAAGGTGATAACACTGGACAAAAAAACAGGATGCTAAAAATGGATAAAGTAATATGCATGATACCCTTCATTTAACACTAGTTTAAACCACAGTGCCAAAAACGGGGATAAGGGGTGTGAGAGAAAGAGAAACAAAGAGAGGAGACAAGAGATGAGAGAGTAAAATGTCTGCCAACAGGCAGGCAGTGGGAGTGTAGGAGGAAATTAGTAGCAGGAAATGTGCATTGGTGAAGGGTGTTGTATATTATTATTACTGAGACTCAATCATGAAGAATGTGTAACCATGGTGTTTAAATAAAGAAATTACTAATTTTTAAAAAGTATGTTTTTCTGGGGCCAGGCAATAGCACATTGGGTAGGGCATATACCTTGCATGTCACTGACTTGAGTTCCATCTCTGGCATCCCGTATCCCCTGAGCCTATGAGAAAATAATATCTGAGCACAGAGTCAGAAGCAAACTTGTGTGTTAGTCTGAGCAAATCTTGCTGTGGTCCAAAAATAGACCAAAGAAAGTAGAAAGAGAAAGAAAGAAAGAAAGAAAGAAAGAAAGAAAGAAAAAGAAAGAAGAAAGAAGAATAAGAAAAGAAAGAAAGAAAGAAAAAAGAAAGAAAGAAAGAAAGAAAGAAAGAAAAGAAAGAAAGAAAGAAAGAAAGAAAGAAAGAAAAAGAAAGAAGAAAGAAAGAAAGAAAGAAAGAAAGAAAGAAAGAAAGAAGGAAAGAAGGAAGGAAGGAAGGAAGGAGGGAGGGAGGGAGGGAGGGAAGGAAGGAAGGAAGGAAGGAAGGAAGGAAGAAAGAAAGAAAGAAAGAAAGAAAGAAAGAAAGAAAGAAAGAAAGAAAGAAAGAAAGAAGAAAGAAAGAAAGAAAAGAAAGAAAAAGAAAGAAGAAAGAAAAGAAAGAAAGAAAGAAAGAAAGAAAGAGAGAAAAAAAAGAAAGAAAAAGAGAAGAAAGAAAGAAAGAAAGAAAGAAAGAAGAAAGAAGAAAGAAAGAAAGAAGAAAGAAAGAAAAAGAAAAAGAAAGAAAGAAAGAAAGAAAGAAAGAAAAAGAAAGAAAGAAAGAAAGAAGAAAGAAAGAAAGAAAGAAAGAAAGAAGGGAGGGAGGGAGGGAGGAAGGAAGGAAGGAAGGAAGGAAGGAAAGAGAGAGAGAAAGAAAGAATAAAGAAAGAAAGGAAGGAAGGAAAGAAGAAAGAAAGAAAGAAGAAAGAAAGAAGGAAGGAAGAAAGAGAGAGAAAAAGAAAGAAAAAGAAGGAAGGAAATAAGGAAAGAAAGAAAGAGGAAGGAAGAAAGAGAGAGAAAAAGAAAGAAAAAGAAGGAAGGAAAGAAGAAAGAAAGAAAGAAGAAAGAAAGAAAGAAAGAAGAAAGAAAGAAGAAAGAAAAGAAAGAAGAAGAAAGAAAGAAAGAAAAGAAAGAAAGAAGAAGAAAGAAAGAAAGAAAGAAAGAAAGAAAGAAAAGAAAGAAAGAAAGAAAGAAAGAAAGAAAGAAAAGAAAGAAAGAAGAAAGAAAGAAAGAAAGAAAGAAAGAAAGAAAGAAAGAAAGAAAGAAAGAAGGAAAGAAAGAAAGAAAGGAAGGAAGAAAGGAAGGAAGGAAGAAGAACAGAAGTAAGAAAGAAGAAAGAAAGAAAGAAAAAGAAGAAAGAAATAAAATGAAAGAAAGAAAGAAAGAAAGAAAGAAAGAAAGAAAGAAAAAAGCAGTTTTTTTCTTTTTTTTTCTTTCTTTTTTTTTTTATTTCTTTGGAGGGTGGGAATTCTCCGTAGTCTTCCAGGCTTACCCTTGATTCTGTGCCCAGGAATCATTTTTGGCAATGATAAACGGGATACTTAGTACTATAGGTAAGAAAAACTATATGGGGTGCCAACATTTACTAATGTTCTGATCCCTGAATTAAAGATTTTCTGAGAGAGAGAGAGAGAGAGAGAGAGAGGAGAGAAGAGAGGAGAGAGAGAGAGAGAGAGAGAGAGAGAGAGAGAGAGAGAGAGAAGAGGAGAAGAGGCAAGCAAAAAAAAAAAAAGGCAACAACACCAGGGCATATACATTTTTCCCCTTTCTTGTTAATGATCAACTCTAAGAAATAAGGCCTATTTTAGACTCATTACTTTTTTGTTTTGTTTTGTTTTGTTTTGGGCCACACCCGGCAATGCTCAGGGGTAATTACTCCTGGCTGTCTGCTCAGAAATAGCTCCTGGCAGGCACAGGGGACCATATGGGACACCAGGATTCGAACCAACCACCTTTGGTCCTGGATTGGCTACTTGCAAGGCAAACGCTGCTGTGCTCTCTCTCCGGGCCTAACTCTTGATTACTTTTTGTTGGCCAGAGGCTGATAAAAATTTAGGAAGCACAGGTCCAGGAGTGGGACTTATGAAATCTTTCTTTGTGGTTCTAGAAGTTCTGTTCCCTCAGTGTCATCTGTGGTTGGTGGTCTTGTTCTTTGGACTGATCCTAGGATGGAATCTAGGATAGCGTCTTTCATTGTGTTTCCAGAAGCCCCATTCCGATACTGAGATCTCTAGATACAGAGGTCTTATTTCATCACCCAGGACAGAGAAGTTTTCCAAACACTATGAAAGCACCACTACGAAAGTTTTCGAAACACGATGAAAGCACTCTACGAAAGTAGAGTAAATGAACCTGAACGGAGTCTATAGTTAATCCTGTGACAATATACCCTAAGGGTGGAGAAACCCCATAGCGCTTAGGCCAAGTGAATTCCTTTTTGAATGACCTCAATATTTACTGTGCCAGTGCAGGAGGGAAAAAAAAAAGGCAAAAAGCACAAAACATTTTTTATTTTTTATATATTATATATGATTTTTTTCTTCATTTATTATTATTACTATTTTTATTTTTATTTACCTATTTACTTTTTGTCGATTTCTTTGTTTTGGTGTGGTTATTGAAGTTGTTGTCCCCATTTATATTTATGCTTTTTTTTTTCTTCTTTTCTTTTCTTTCTTTAGGTGCTCTGCCATGTTTTTTAACTCAAGACCATGGCTTTTTTTTTTTTTTTTTTTTTTTTTTTTGTGGTGCCTATCGTTATCACTGGAGTGCTCACTGGATATTTGACACTTCTTTTTGTACTGTTGGGGTGTTTCACCTTCTTTTTCTCCTTCGTCTCTCAAACCGGCGATGAGAGCCTCTAGAAGGATTCCGCGCATTTTCAGCGTATTAGACTTTTACTCCAGTTTATTACTTTTCTCTTCTTCAAATAAAACCACATAACTTGAACTATGTAGTCCTTCGTCCCAGTTAGAGGGCGAAATAAGGGAGGCACCAAGACCAAGACTACTAAGTAGTAAGCTAGGTACAGAGGGGACCACATATTCTCGCAGCCCCGGGGGTGAGGGAGGAGGATATGGGAGATAGGACTAACACGGAGGTGTAGGAAGGTAATCAGTGATGGGAAACCCCCTGATTTTATGTAAATATGCACCTACAATATTATTGTCAACAATATGTAAGCCACTAAGGTCAAAATAAAAATTATATTAAAAAATTTAGGAAGCAATGAAAAGAGCACCAGTGACACCGGGGTTTCCCTTTGTTGAAACAAGCATACACATCATCTCAAAGAAAAAAAATTCCATACCAAATACTTGGCCCCCGGGAAAATACTCTTGTTTAAAATGAAAATTGTGTGAACTCATAATGAAATATGGTGTTTCTGAGAAATTGCAGGTTTTGCTTTGGAAAGCTAAATACAATCATTGCAAAAGAATAATTTCTCACTCTTTCATAACTGTCCTCCATTGTTCTGTCTGAATTGTTTCATCATACAAAGACAATTTGTGTTTGATTGCAATTAATTTATTTAGATTTTTATTCAAAATTATATATGTTTCAGTATCTATGATTTTACTAATAAATGAGACCTTACATTGTAATTTTAATACTGAATATAATGCTACCTATTTCCAGATTGTCATATTCAGATTATTAGGTAAAATAAGATTGTGCTCTCATGAAACATATTATGGGTTTTCAGTTATTCCAGCTATCTTAATGATTTTGAAATGATCATGAACATGGTCTTCCTGAATTGCTTCAATTAATTATATATATAATTCCTAAAATTATTAGAAACAAATCTCAAGATACAATATTTTATTTGTTTTGAGACCACATCTGACTGTATACTCAGGGATCACTCCATGCAGGCTAGAGATCTACAATGGGTGCTGGAAATAAAACCTGAGACAACCAAATGCAAGGAAGTCTCTTACCACTGTATGGTCTCTCTGAAATATAGTAATAAATTTACAAAGAAGTGAATTTATGTTCTCCCTAAAACTGCCCAAATGTTCCTCTAGTTATATGAATGCATTAGTAGACTGACTAATAAGATTTTCCAAAATAATTTCCTCTCTGAATCTCTTTAACTTTGTATCATTAAAAAAGTATTTTTTTTACATATAATCTGCTCAGGTTCTAGGGATCAGAACATAGATTTTGAGAGGTTCTGGATAAGTTTTTTATTATGAGTTATACTAAGGCCTGAGAAAATTATAGATTCTAGAAGTAAAGGAAGTATATATTCCAGTCTAGGGAGAAAAAATTTAGACTCATTTAGTGCATGTATTTTGTCCAGTTCTCTGAAGTATCAGTGCCTGGATCAGATTAACAGTCAGTCGGAAAAGACTAAAGCGACTGTGTCAAAAGTTATGCTGATATCAGTCATAAAGCAGGAGAGACTCTCAGTTTATGATTCAGTGGCAAAACCCATACTTAAAGGAAGGAACTGGAGAAAGAATTTTAATTTTTATCTAAGGAAGAGAAAATATTGCTAAAATTATTACATACTTATGAATACAAATCTATTAATGACAAGAAAGTAAAAAGTCTTCATCAACAAAAGAACAAGTGACACTATTGCTAACCCAGTAGTAAAATTTTAACTTTTACTTAAGAGCAATTCACAGTGTGTATAAGGTCTTTATATTCTTCTATAGTTAAAATGTACCCAACTACAATACTTTGAGAATTGGGGTATTATAATGGATCAAGATGTTTATTATAATTCTTTCATGAGCTTCAATATCAAAGGGTTTTCCATGCTGCTCTTTAGTCTTTCTGATTTCCCCGGTCAAATAAAATTCTGATGTGTATATATTTTTCAAATATCTTTCGCTTTTTAAAATATCCAATTTTATACTCCATAGTAAAGGGCTTCCTATTTTCGTGTCATGAATAGCATATAATATAGTATATTCAAACTTTGTAATCATTTAAATTGATCTAACCCTATCAAAATATGGGAAGAAGAAATGAACAGACAATTCCTCAAAGAAGAAATACAAATGGCTAAAAGATACATGTAAAATGCTCAACAAAACTAATCATCAGAGAGATGCAAATCAAAACAATGAGGTACCGTCTCATGCCACAGAGATTGGTGCACATCACAAAGAATGAGAACAAGCAGTGCTGCCGGGGATGGGAGAGAAAGGAACTCTTATTCACTGCTGGTGGGAATGCCGTCTAGTTCAATCTTCATGGAAAACAAAATGGAGATTCCTCAAAAAGCTGAAAATTGAGCTCCCATATGATTCAGCTATACCACTCTAAGGATATACCCTAGGAACACAAATATGCAATTCAAAAACCCCTTCCTCACACCTATATTCATTGCAGCTATACCACTCCTAGGGATATGCCCTAGAAACACAAAAACACAACACAAAAATACCTTTTGCACACGTATATTCATTACAGCACTATTTACAAACCAGAATCTGGAAACAACCCAAATGTCTGACAACAGATGAGTGACTAAAGAAATTGTAGTGCCTATACTCTATGGAATTCTATGCAGCCACCAGAAAAAAAATGAAGTCATAATATTTCCTTATACGTGAATGGACATGGAAACTATTATGCTGAGTGAAATAAGTTAGAGGAAGAGAGAGACACAAAATAGTTTCACTCATCTATGGGTTTTTAAGAAAAATAAAAATACATTATTGTAATAATGCTCAAAGACAGTAGAAAAGGACTGGCTCACGATATGAAGCTCACTGCAACAGTGGTTGAGTTCAGTTAGAGAAATAACTACACTGACAACTATCATAACAATGTTAATGAGTGACAGAATTATAATGCCTGTCTCTAATACAGGAGGGGGAGGGAAATGGGGCATATTGGTGATGGCAATGTTGCATAGGTGAAGGGGGGTGTTCTTATATTACTGAAACACAGCTACAATTATGTCTATAATCAATGTACTTAAATAAAGATATTATAAAAAACATTATTGTAATAATACACAGACACAATAGAGATGAGGACTGGAAGGTCCAACTCATGATATGAATGAAGCTTACCTCAAAGAATGGTGAGTTTAGTCAGAGAAATAACTATACTGACAACTACCATGACAGTGGTAGTGAGTGAGAGAAATAGAATGTCTGTCTTAAAAATAGGCAGGGTGTAGAAGAGGAGGGAGATAGGGAGCATTGTTGGGAAAGTTGCATTGGTGAAGGGGTGTGTGTTTTTTTTGTGACTGCAACCCAACTACAAACATGCTTGTAGTTGTGGTACTTAAAGATATTAAAAAATAAATAAAAGAAAGAACATAAAAATTTGGTTAAATAAATTTCAAAAGCAAATTAATCAGAAGTATGTATCAAATGCTGTTTACTCGCAGCAAATAGAATTACAACCATAATTTTGCTGTTTCAGAAGTTATTAAAAATACCATGCAAAAGATGCTTTGCTTACATGAATAAAAACAAATTTTATTTTAAGTAAAACTTTTCTCTTTTATTTTATAAATTTAAAATATCTGTGCATAAGTTATATATATTAATGTTCTTAAAGAGTGGTAAATTGATTCAGAATTAAGTGAATATTATGAGCAGGAAAAAAGCACACAGAGAAATCAAATCTTAAGAAATTACTGTATTTGAGGGGACGGGAAGGTGGCGCTAGAGGTAAGGTGTCTGCCTTGCAAGTGCTAGCTTAGGACGAACCACGGTTATATCCCCCAGTGTCCCATATGGGCCCCCCAAGCCAAGGGCGATTTCTGAATGCATAGCAGGAGTAACCCCTGAGCGTCAAACGGGTGTGCCCCCCCCAAAAAAAAACAAAAAACAAAAACAAAGAAATTACTGTATTTGAAGTTAGATTTATAAATATAATCTATCTTCTTAGAAGAGGGTAAAGCCAACTAATAGAATATGTGAAAACTAATATATAGCAGACAGAACAGGGGTCATCCTGAAGGGACTTAGTAAAAGAAATGGGATGCCAGGGATCGAATCCAGGTCACCCATGTGAAAAGGGAGCATTCTTCCCTCTGTACTATTGTTCCGCCAAAATACTCTTTTTTTTTTTTTTTTTTTTAGTAGGTGTTAATTCTTCTCTTGAATATTGTCTGGATTTCACGAATAATTGCTAGGAAAATAAAGCATAAATGACGATGTGTAGTTTTGAAGATTAGGTCACAACTATAACTGGAGTTTGATTTTTTACTCCTTGGATCCTTCACTATTGAGACCCTATGTTCTTTTGTTTGTTTGTTTGTTTTGTTTTTGTTGTGACGCACATGGGTAACTCCTGGTTATGGCTCAGAAATCGCTCCTGGCTTGAGAGACCATATGGGACTTCGCGAGATCGAACCACGGTCAGTCCTAGGTCAACGGCATGTAAGGCAAACGCCCCATGGCTGCACCATCGCTCTAGTCCCAAGACCTCATGTTCTGTGGACAAATTCATAGCCTCTGGAAGCAAGATTCCTGTGAACAGTCCTATGAGTGAATCTCACATAAAAAAAATATCTTTACTTATTAAGTGTCCTCAGCCCCTACTGACATTCTAACTACAAAGAGTGAAAAGACTTAAACCAGAAACAGATAAATTGCATCCAAGGCATGAAAACATATGTAGAAATGTAACATACGAATACAATATGCCACACCACCACTTCCATCAGTCTATCTACACCCACCATTTTCTGTATCCCCTCAGCCATAGCCCTGGCCTCTGCTATATTTAGGGTCAGTTCTGTTGTTTTCAAACATTTGTTTTTTCTGTACTGTGTTTATTTATGTTCTGAATATGAGCATAATTCTGTAGCTGTCTCTCCCTGTCTGACTACCTTCACTCAGTATGACACTTTCCAGATCCTTCCGTTAGTTTAAATTTTATGATTTTGTCTTTTCTTATATTGAAATTTATATTGCACTATACTATTATGTGTCAGATATAGTTGATTATAAATAAGAGATTTACATTAAGTTCACACTAATTAAACACATAATAGCTATTAGAATCTCCTAATTATTAAATTTCCTTCAATCAACACTAAAAATTTTATCATCTGGTCTCTGCCTCTTTTCCAGATGACCCTTACCTACCCCTTGATCCATCTCTTGCACACTATAGCCTTAATGGAATTTTTTAATTCTGTGTACTTTGTATAACTCCTATTACTCAGGAATAATTTTACATTATTTTTCCTCTTCTGAAAAAGTTATGTCTTTATTACTATAGAGTTTAAGTTCTCATATTTTAATACACAGCTCAAGAAGATTATTTCCAAAATATTCTCTGATCTCTTTATTATTCCAATATCCATTATCTGTATTCTTGTGGCACTTTTCACATTCGATTCATACCTATACCAGCACTCATATAGTGAATAATTGATTACCATTATTGACAGTATTAGAAAGCTTTGGAGTTTGTAGCAACCATTAAATTTTGAGTTCCTAGCTTATTATTACTGAGCACTTGGAATAATTTATTGGGTAAATAATATCTAATCTCAACTCAATAACATAAACATATTGTAGTGTTTAGTTTTATGTATTTTATGACCAGACATGGCTGTGCTCGGTATTTACTTGCGACTCTACTCAGAGCTCACTCCTGGCAGTGATTGGGAAACATCTATTCTGGGGATCAAACCAGTGATGATTGTATTTAAGGTAAGTGCCTTAACTTCTGTACTATCTTTCTTCTGTCCCATAAACATTCTGGTAATGGTGTATGATGTGCTAAGCCACTTACATGTGCAAGCAGTCAGTCATTTCATAAAAGCATTAACTCACACAAACTTCAAATGTATTCTCCTTTCAGATAGCTGAAAAATGAAGGAGCATAGTTGAAGGGAATAAAATAGCCACTCCTGAAAGCTGAAAAATAAAAAGACCTGTTTTATTAATGTGGTCATCTATATTTACTGTTACCTAAATTTATAGTAGAACATATTCACTAGATCACACTGTTATTTCAACATTTATTTCAACACCTTTATAGTATAAGATATTTCTTCATGAATCTGTGGAAAGCTTGCAAAAGCACTCTTGCCAAAACTCTCACTTTCACATTTCAAAGTGATGGGAGCAAAACTGCCTATAGAACTCCCATTAATGTCAATGAGAATCACTGACAAATTCCCAAGCAATACTTTGAAAACATTTTCATTGTTGCCTTGGGGCTACTGCTAATGCTGTGCACAAATAAGACTTAGCTCTTAAAGAGACAATTGCTTTTCTATGGCTGAGCCTGTATCATCGTTGATGCTAAACAGAGATAGCAACATAAGAATGCATCATTCTTTTTGCTCATCTGAAAGGCATCATTATGGTCTTTACCACTGTGTCCTCCTTCAAAAGTAGCAAAATAAAGCTTTCCCAAAAGAACAATGCAATATGATTAAAGGAAAATGATGTTTTTCTCAAATACATATGTTAAAAATACTGTTTAGTTGATCTTTTTATGTCCTAGTTGCTGAAAATTCTTTGAGAAATGTACAATAATTAAGTGACTAAAATTGATTCATTAGACTTATAATTCAAAGCTCTATTATTTTCTCTCAATTATACATATTGCAAACATGATGTCAAAAGAAAAAAGCATATATGCTTTTAAGAACTCTGATGGTTGGCATTTTTAAAGGAAAACTTCTGTTTTTGTCAAAACCATTTTTGAAATTCTAGACCCTCAGCTTTGAGCATGTATGTCAAAAGAATTTAAATGAGAAAGAAACAGTTGAAAATGGATGCTGAAAAAAAATTTTACATAGCATGAGTGAACACTGCATTTTGCCCTGCATTTCTTCCATAATTGTTTTCTGGGTTCTCAATTTACATTTTTGGAAATAAGTATTTTGAAAATAAGCAGACTTGCCTTTTAGAACTGATTATTAAATGGTGTGGAAAGAGAGAGACAAGAAAGGCTGTTCCCTAATAGAAATTAATGAGAACCCTTAGTTCAAAATAGCCTTGGTCTAATTTTTTCTTGAACATAATTTTATTTGTTAACATTTGAACAATTATATGTCTTTTTGAATGGTTGCATACTATTCTCAATGTACAGAAGGTATGCAGGATATATGTAAAATAGGTTGTACAATAGTTTCAAGGGCAAAAAGATTACGCAAAGATGGCGATGATGAATGATTGAGACGGGAGCCAATAAACTCTATCATCTGGTCTATGTGTGCTGAAGAACCAGCAGCAAGCCTTTTTTCAGTTGCCATCTCCATAAAATAAATAGAAAATTGACAAGCCAAAATGGTTCAGATAGAAATTTGAGTGTCTCTACAAAATACTCCCCTCACACAAGTTATTCTGTCATTAAGCTTGACTTGGTGACTTTAGGATTTCTGTAAAATAAAATAGGTTGGCATCATTTCATTGAAATCGCCTTCTAGCAGTGATATTTAACTTGTCCTATATTATCTTTATTTCCAGTATAAGGAGCAGAATAGAACCATATGGTTATTTTTAAGTATACCTGTTAACGCCTGTCTTGGTTTGCCATTTGTTCATTTCCATTTGTGAATTATTCCTTAAACCTTATACTGTCATTGGCACTGACTGATGTTTCTAGATACTAAACCCAAAAGATAAAATAATAATAGTTTCCTTTCTACTGAAATTTGTTCAGGTTCAGTTGACCTGGCAGTTTAAAAATCCCTGAATATTTGTGCCTCACCACAAAAATGATAATGCATTCTATAACTCAGTTTGAGAGAAAATGTACTTCTCAACATTTAGAGCTTCAGTCATTTGCCTAAATCTTACTGGCCCTTGTGGGACCTTAGAAATATACTTGCATGGTGTTTTCAAATCATTTTAATTTATGGAGAAGAAAAAGAACTTTCACAAATGCTCAATGAATTCTGAAGCTGTAATATTTTCTCGTATTCAGCATAGGGATAATGAATGTATTGGCAAACAGTTCATAGAAAATTTTGTGTCAAAAACTTTTTACTTTCTGCTTCTGGTTTGCCTTATTTTTAAGATTCTGAGAGTCTTACAGTAGAATTTTGAAGCTATCACAAACCATCAGTACATACATAAAATTATTAAAGAATCCCAATCAATAACAATTAAATAACTTCTTTTGTCATATAGGCTGCTATGAGTTACAGATATTAGATGAAAATGATTATGTCTTCAGGAGTTAAATTAAAGCATACTCATTTTCCCAGTGAATTTTACATAATTCAGTGACACTGATTTTAAAATAATTTAAAGTCTTCCTCAAAGAAGCAATATAGATATAAAAGATAGATATATAAAACATATAGAAGTAAAAAATAAAGATATAAAATATCTTTATAGAAATAAAGATTATAAAAAAGTATTCCACATCATTAATCATCACCATTTAGTTTCATGTCTGATATCAAGGTAATTTGGGATATAGAAAAAAAAACGTATGCAAAATACTCCATGACACTGAGACTAAAGGCATCTTCAAGTAGGAAACACCACTGTCCAAACAATTGGAAACAGAGATAAACAAATGGTATTACATCGAACTGATGTTTTACCCTTCAAAGGCACCAACTTCTGTAAAAAGGTCACCCACAGAATGGGAAAAGCTATTTAACCATCACCCATCAGATAAGGGGTTAATATCTAAGATATACAAGCAACGGACAGAACTTAATAAGAAAAAACATCTAACCCTATCAAAAAATGGGGATAAGAAACAAATATACATTTTCTCAAAGAAGAAATACAGATGGCCAAAAGGCACATGAAAAAATGCACCACATTCACTAATAATCTCTGAGATGCAAATCAAAACAACAGTGTGATATCATCTTATGCCACAGAACTAGCACACATCACAAAGAACAAGAACAACTACTGCTGAAATAAATGTGGGGAAAAAGGAACTCTCATTGACAGTTGGTGGGAATGTCATCTAGTCAAGCCTTTCTGGAAAACATGTATATGTGAGGTGGCGCTAGAGGTAAGGTGTCTGCCTTGCAAGCGCTAGCCAAGGAAGGACCACGGGTAGATTCCCCCAGCATCCCATATGGTTCCCCCAAGCCAGGGGCAATTTCTGAGCGCTTAGCCAGGAGTAACCCCTGAGCATCAAACAGGTGTGGCTGAAAAAAAACAAAAAACAAAACAAAAAAAAAAAAAAAAGAAAGCTCGAAATTGAGCTCCCATATGATCCAGCAATGCCATTCCCAGGGTTATACCCTAGGACCACAAAAACACAATACAATATGCCTTTGTTCATAGCAGCACTATATACAATAGCCAAAGTCTGGAAACAATCCAGATGTCCAACAACAAATGATTGGCTAAAGAAACAGTGATATATCTACACAATATATCTACAATATCTACTACTATGTAGCTGTTAGAAAAAATGAAGTCATGAAATTTTGGAGAGTATTATACTGAGTGAAAAAAGTCAGAGGGAGAGAGATAAACCTGGAAGAGTTTATGTAAATAATGTAAGTTTATGTAAGTAAATGAAAACTTACTCATCTATGGAATTTAAGAAAAATAAAAAAGTGAGCAGCTCCTCTAGGTAGAGGTGTGCTCATACTTGGGAACAACTGGAATAGTGGTTCAGGGATAGTTAGTTTTCCATCATCACTAGTTTGAATGAAGTTTTACCAAGCCAGGTCTAAAATTGTCTGATTGTTGGAAATGGAACACTGAATGATTGAGCAACCTTTATGCCTAGAGATACATGTACCAAACCGATCACTGATTTACAAATGTGATTTACAGCTTACACAGTTAAAGTTACTACACATATATGCGGTTGCGTACTATAAACGTTGACAGAATTATTTATAAAGTTTGTATAATTTTAAACTTTTTTCAAGAGTAAAGTTTTTATAACTATATAAAGCTTGCAAGGTGAAAATAAAGCTCTCGCCTAATAGTTGAAAAAAAAAGAAAAATAAAAGAGTATAGTAATAATATCTAGAGATAATAAAGATGAGGGCCAGATTGAACAGCCCATAATATGAAGCTTACCACAAAAAGTGGTAAGTGCAGTTAGTGAAATAACTACATTAACAACTATCATGACAATGTCTATCTCAAAGACAGGCAGAGAATGGGGAAGGAGGGAAATGGAGACATTGGTGGTGGGAAAGTTCCCCTGGTGAAGTGAGTATGCATCTTAGGGCTGAAACCCAATTATGAACATGTTTGTAACCTTCATGCTTAAATAAATAAATTACAAAAGAAAGAAAAAAAAGCTTCCCAATTCATAGAGCACAAAGAATACTTACAGAATCTTGATTTTCTGAAATTTCCAAATGCTCAATGTTCTTTAGAACTGTATTGTTAGCACTATAACATGAGTCTAGGGAATCTAAAGCTTCTTTTCCATAGACTTCTCTAGACAAAATTATTAGATCATTTCTAAGTTAGAGACATACTTTCACAATCCAGTTTAACCATATATTCCTTTCTTTATATAGCTTTGAATTATTAGATATTCATAATCAAATATCATTAAATTTGGAAAAACATTAAGTATAACATGAACCAATGAGAATCTCACACTTGTAAGTAAAGCTCTTTTAAGGCTAGTAAGTTTGATATCTGGTGTCAAAATTCATGTATATCCTAGCTGGCAAACTCATTAACAATATAATCTAAAAAAATAAATAATTACAGCAATATGCAACATTTTCCACCTGATTCTTTTTTCTTAGGGACCACTAGAAAAATAATAAAAATACAAGCTAAATTATTAAATTTCTAGAGAAAAGAAAGTAAATACCAAACAAAAAATATAATGGGAGCTGGTGAAATATTGTAATTGATTTTTTATATAAAAGTAGATATTTCCTCAATTAGAGCTAGCCTGGAAAAAATTCTAAAGTCTGAGATATGTCAGGCATGTCTTTCATAACTTGAGCTCCCTGAAATTTCAGAATCACGTGTATGCCCTCAATCAGTCCGTGATATGAATATATATGCCTGAACTGCTCAGGATACTCTCCACTGAATAAATAACACATAAGGTAGTCCTAAGGCAGAAAATACTTTCAATATTTGGAAAAGCAAATGCAAAATTGATTTAGACAGATACACCCTCAATCCATGTAACGTAAGATTTAAAAAGAATATGATTTAGAATCAGAAACTAACAAAAAAGTAATCTCTCATGAACAAAAGACATAACATATTAAGAACATATAGACAGACTTTACTTAGCAGAATATCTAGTGTATTATAAACTGGTCTATTTCTAGGCCAAAGAGATAGCAAAGGGATGAGGGTGCATATCTGTGACACCAAGTTCAATTTCTGTCACCACAATGGCTTGTAATTACTGCCACCAGTTTGATGTGCGGAGTCCTCTAGCCACATATTGGCCCAAATGATTGTGTCACTGGTTAGGAACAGGCCCACATTACAAGGCTCTTGTATGGTACCATCTGACCTAGTTGTTTGAGTCTCACTGAAAGCTGTCTTGACTCCTTGAACACTGCTTGGGAGCTCCTTCCTTTCTGACAGCAATATACACATATTTATGGTACATAAAAATTTTATAAATAGGGGTCAGAAAGATTGTACAGCCTGTAGGGCACTTATCTTGTATGCAACCAATCAGAATATTTGATCTCATATGGCCTGGCATTCCATATGGTCCTGAGCACTGCCAGGAGTAATTTCTGAGTCCAGACCAAGAGTAAGTTCTAAACATAGTTTGATGTGACTGGGGGAAAAAAGTCCCAGAAGAAAATAGAAAATTTCTTGCTGAAGAGGATGAAAACTTGAGGGCCAGATATATAGTACAGTGGGAAGATCACTGCCTTTGCATGTAGCTAAGTGAGATTTGATGCCAATAATTTCATATAGTCCCCTGAGCCCTACCAGCAGTGATTCCCTAGTGCAGTGCTAAAAGTAACCACTGAATATGCTTGGTGTAGTCCAGAAACCAAAAGCAAATAAATAATAGAGAGAATAAAAATATTGTTTATCACATATATGAATGTGTTTATTTACATGATATATGATATAAATATTTTATCTGTATAGATGTTATTCACTATATGAGCTATTCAAATAATTAATACATATAATATTCAGACTAGTTATAAAATATTTTATATGATGTAGTATTTTGTCTTGTTTTTTGTTTTGGGGCCACACCCTATGACACTCAGGGGTTATGCTCAGAAATTGTTCCTGGCTTGGGGGACCATATGGGACTCCAAGGATAGAACCAAGGTCCATCCTGGGTCAGCTGTGTGCAAGGCCCTATGATGTGGTATTTTAAAATTAATATTCATAGAGTGTCTAAATTTTTATGCCTTCTATTTTTGTGCATTATTTCACAAAGCACTAGTTGATCTCTAATCTTATTGCTTCTAAGATATCTCCCTTAGCCAGGGTCAGCCATTACATGTTTGTAAACACCACTGATTTTTTTAAGTCATAATTTATTTATCAAGACTCCAGCATTCAGCACCATTGATAAATTTTCCTTGAAATATCATCTTTCATAGTTTTATTATATTACCCTAATTTCTTTTCCTGATATAACCTATCTACGTTCAATAAGCTTTTTGTGATGTCTTATAAAAATGTCAATGTTTTTCACCATTTGACCCTAATTTTCTATTGTCTTTTCCCCCAGGTTCATTTTTGTCTTTGATGCAGGAGCATGTACTTTATTTCTCTTCTTCTCCCAATGAATTTATATAGGAATGGAACTAATACTTGAAGCTTCTTTCCTGGATCTTATAGTTTCAGAGCTCAGGTGTTACATTTTCTCCCTGGACAGCTTTATTTACTCCTTCATTGTCAATTGTATTCTATGGGTTGTTTATTCTCAAACTTTTACCCTTGTTCCAACATATTAGTTGAACCCCTGCCCAGCATATTCAAAGTATTCCTAGACATGCTGTTCTTACCAAATTTTATGCAGCTCATACACTACACTACCATTTCTATACCAGTAAATCCCCTTCTCTTTAGAACTCTCCAGGGTGGGTATCTGCATATTATTTTCTGTTGCTTAATATGTAACATTTGTGTTTCCAACCCCCTCTAAGCACTCATTCAACCTCAGCCTTTCTATGTGTTAAGTGGATTTTCTCTGTTCAATTTTCACTGTCCCTGAACAGACTCAAGCATTTATCAACTATATTACCTCAGTTGCCTCCTAATGACTTCCATCTCTCCCATAATCTATTACAGAGAGATGCTAGCCCCAAAGAGATGCTTTGAGAACATGAATCTCATAGTTATTTTCTCCAGTTTAATACTGCTCAATTGTTTTGCATTATCTATAAAATCATATGTAAACAACATAATATACTCACAAGGCATCTCATGAGGTAAGTTTTGCTTCTTCAAATTTAATTATAACTGTTGCTTCCACTGATTGATTACATTCTAACCTGTATATATTCTTACATTAAATATACTCCTATTCTGAAACCATCTTTTCTAAAAGATGTCTTCCATTTTATTCACTAGGTTCAAAGAATGACAGCATAAGAAAAAGAAAATGAAATTACTCAGGATTCTTTTTTTTGGCTTACATACCATTCCACCACATAAATTACACATTTTTCTATGTTTAGGAAAGTTCATAAAAATATAAACAAATAAATAAGTCAAAGATCACGTAGAACAAAGACTTCTTTCTCTGTAGAAAAAAGGGGGCTTGGGTGGACTTGTTGAAGTCATGTGTCTTGATTGGTTACTGCAAGGGTTGAAGGAAGCAGAGGTTACTACAACATAAGTGTTGCGATTCTGTAATTGGGTATTTTATATATATATATAATTGTTTTTATTCAATATTTTCTATAATGTAATATGTATATACATCTCACATTAATAACAGCATACACATTGTAAGATATAACCATAAGAAAAGCATAGCTCCCAGTGTGATTAAAATGAACAAATGTTAATAATGTCTAACAATTCTGTGAATTCTTATCAAAAAGAATCTAAACTATGTTGTAAATCTAAATTTTTCCAAAACATTTATAGTATCAGTAATTTTTTTTGTTTTTTTTTTTTTGGTTTTTGGGCCACACCTGGTGATGCTTAAGGGTTACTCCTGCCTCTGCGCTCAGAAATAGCTCCTGGCTCGGGGACCATATGGGATGCCCAGGGATTGAATTGTGGTCCGTCCTGGGTCAGCTGCGTGCAAGGCAAACATTCTACCACTGCATCATCACTCGGGCCCCTGAAGTATAAGTAATATTTTTAATTATTTCTCTTCAGACTTGAGCCTCTTGCATAGATAACATGCTTTACTTCCCAGACAAGTTTTCACTAATCATAAACATCTTGCCATAGCAAAACATAACTACATTATTTATATCAACTAAAACCTATTTATAAATTTCACTATATAAATAAGTGTTAGTTGTAATTAGGTATCTTTACAATGATTTAAACTTCCTTAGTAATTTAATTTTTAATTTATTATAAGTTTTTAGTGATTTTTTTATTGAGTGGAATAATGGTGGAAGTTAATGCTGAGAATGTCTGAGTGATTTGTCCACTTTTGTGTTTCACAGATTTTTATCTTCATTCTGTAGAAGTTGTTGCATCTTTCTGCAACTGATCAGAGATTGACCTCCTTTATGACACTACATGAAAAAATTTTCTGTTGTTGTTTGGGGGCCATGTTTACTGGTGGTCTAAGCTTACCCTAGCTTTGTGCTTAGGAAATACTCCTGGCAAGGATCAGGGGGATGAAAATGAATGCCAAAAGGGGTGCTTGGTACGGAATTTGGATTTGTTGTGTGTAAGTAAGAACCCTTCCTGTCATACTATCTCTCAGTCCAATCAGTGAAGTGTGTGTAAAAGTAAAATTTCACAGTCTCATTTTAGGCATCAACTATTTGCAAGGAAAAGTTGACAAGGCTCTCTGATTTGTTCTCCTGGTGGTGATCCAAGAACAAAATGCCTCTTAATAGTGATCTCTCCACTTTCTCTTGAGTTAAACCCAGGGGCATAAGTGCAGTAAGCAATGGGGAGATGTGGAAATGGAGAAGGGCTTTGAAATACAATTTGAATGCTCACTGAATCCTTGTGAATAAATTTCTCTGAATGAAATTTGGTCAGGGACCTTAGGAATGTCATGCAAATAATTAGTTCTCCATGTTAGAATTTTTATTGGGATTATGGCATTGAAGCTGAAGTTATGGGTGAGGGGCTCCATGGGAGAGAGATGTGTTGATTGATCCTGGGTATATTCTGATTATTTATAAAATAGGCACATTGGTTAAATTTATATTTGCTTTCATACTGATAACCTCCTTAGAGTATTGTACATTATTTTCCTACTGTGAGAAGTTTTCTTCCACTATACTAGCTAAAACATATTTTAGTTTCCAGTTTAAAAATCTCAGATTAGGAATATAAAACATAACTCCTTGGTAGAGCAAATAACACATGTGTAAGTCCCTGGTTTAAAGCTGACATCAAAAACATTTAAAAATGTAGAGAGTCAGAAAATTAAAAAAAAAAATCTCCTTGTTAGTCTTTTCTTTGACCTCTGTTAATATGTGTATACCCTTCTAGATCCTAACTTGTTTCTCCATATTTGTCATGAATTATTATAACTATTTCTTTAATTATCTCTCTCACTCTCTCTGTCTCTTTCCTGTACTACGATATAACTTGAGGGGCAATAGGAAAGCCACCTTTCACATTAGGGTTATATATCTAAGTTATAAATCCTTGCTTGTTAGTCTCCATAAATATTTATTGAATCAAATTACTAATAGAGTGGAATAAAGCCAGGGGTATACTTGGTCAACATGATATTCATTTCTCTTTTTATTTTCAGTAATAGCATTCATTACTTTATATCCCTTAGCAGTTTTTACAAATCCATACTTTGTGCCACAGTTTGCTAGACAATTGAGTATAGAATGCTAAGCTTAGACCCCAAACAGGAGCTCTGTGCCTCAGGGATCTTCTGAGTCTACAGGGAAGCAAAGTAACAGTCTAGCACCAAGTAATAGGCACTTTTCTGTGAGAAAGTTCAGGTTGTTATGGAAACTCATGAGAATATGGTTGGCCTGAATTATTGTGAGAGGCTAAAACACACTTAAAACTAACCAAGGACTAGAGTGAAGGACACATGAAATAAGGCATATCTTTGTGAAATCCCAAAAAAAGAAGTGGTTAAGTGATGCCATTGCAGCAGTAGTTTATTATACAGTTTTCATAAGCACCCGGGATAATACTTAGTGTTATAGTCCTTGCCTGACAAGCAGGTGTGAGGGCAGCAAAGTTCAATCTCCAGCATTACCCTGTATTACTGAGTCTGATTGCACCATATCACAACCAACAGGAGTACAGGTACCTCAACCAGTGAGCAAGTCCTAGCACACTACGACATATGTGTGATCTTCAACAACAGAATGACAGAATTCTTGCAAACTCTGAAGAGACAAAAGGAAAGTTTACATTAGTGGAGTATCCTTGCTAGCTATTGTGACCTTGAGAAAGTTATTTAAATTTCTTGGTACCTTGACTTTCCTGTATCAGAGCCAGGATAATTATACAAACAAATCTCTCAAGATTGTTGCAAAGGTAAAAAAATAAGTAATCCCCATGAGCCACAGGGATTCATTTACATTGTAATTTTAGTAGAATATAGCTTTGCTTGCTCTCAGTTTTGGGAGAGTGTGGGTGTATATAAGAAGGCAAATCTGGTTAAATCAAAATCTCTTGAACTTTTGACTGTGTTAGATTTTTATGCCTTTTTCCCCCTTTCTACTAATTAGAGTCTTTAACTATTGAACTTTCTTTAATTTTTAGTTTATTCACCTAAGGGGAATTTTAGTGCAAATATTAGCCATGGCCTTTTAGATGTTGTGCCTAATGACTATTGTCTAATTTTTTTGTGTGTTTTTTTTTTTTTTTAAGTTAAAGGAACAACTAATATTTGTTAATCTTATCTGTATTGCAGGTTACAAACATCAATATTCCCTGGATTTCCTTTAATATATATTTACATTATATTTATTTATTGAATAATCACAAAATATAAATGAAAATAATTAGAATGAAGAAAGTTAAAATATACAAATGACATTATTTTAATTTATTCTCCTAAAGAATAAGTTAAATTATATTAATATTGGTATATGCAAGATAAGTTAGTTTTAAAAAATTAAACTTTATAGAAAATATTTAAAAATATATTTTAAATGGAACTATTTACTAGAAGGTAAGTAAAGGAAATAACTCAAAGCCAAAGCTGAATAAAAGCAAGAATCCATAGGGCTCAGAACAATCCTGTCTCTTTGAGGACCGTCCTAATTCTTCATGGACTGTCGGCCTTCTGTTTTGATGTCTATGAGGTAAGGCTAGTGGTTCTCAAATAGGTGGGGCGCGTCCCCCAGGGCGGGGCACGAGGCTCCGTAAAGGGGGGGCGCATTTGACCTCTGCAAACACTGTCATAACAAGCTAAGCCCCGTGTTTGTGTCTCTGTATGTCTCTGGAGCTGAGAGTTGCTGTGTCCTGCTTCAAACCCTGCTTCAAAAAGCTATGCATCACAAAACGTTCTCATTGTAACCATTAATCCAGACATCACCTCTATTTAAAAATCAGCTCAAGTTATTTTATATATTTTGTTTGCAGGTTAAAAATATTTTTTAATAAAGATACTACTTACAATCGTGCAGGGCTCGCGAAAAATGTTTTCTTCCTATGGGGGGCATGCAAAAATAATGGATAAGAACTGAGCTAAGGGGAGAGAGAAAGTCCTGAATTTTGACTTTAATTTAAATTCAGAAGGACTAGCTAAAAATGGGAATATTAAAAATTATAATAAAACTTATAATAAATAAATATAAAAATTATAATAATAATAAAAAAGCTTTGTGCTTTTTGCCCTTTTTTCCCCCTTCTGAACAGGTACAGTAAATTTTGGGGTCATTCGAAAAGGAATTCCCTTGGCCTAAAGATACAGGGCTTCTCTACCCTTGAAGTATATTGTCATGGGATTAACTATAGACTCCTTTCAGGTTCATTTACTCTCCCCTTGGTGCTTTTGTGGTGTATGGAAGACTTCTGCTCTGTCCTGGGTAATAAAGTCAGACCTTTGTATCTAGAGATCTCGGTATCTGCCTAGGTTAAGGAGTGGAACTTATGATGAAGTCTTTCTTTGTGGTTCTAGAAGTTCTGTTCCCTCAGTGTCATTTTAATCCATCTTCTGTGGTTGGTGATCTTGGTCTTTGCACTGATCTTAGGATGGAGCCTGGGGTAGCCTCTTTCATTATGTTATCAGAAGACCCATTCAGTTGCTATTGTCTCAGTTAGACCTCTGGAATTAGAGATCATGGTTGTTGTGCAGGTCATAGATCAAATCCTAGACTAGGGTTTTTTTTTGGTCCCAATTTTTAAATCCATGTAACATTTATTTAAGGAGATACATTTGGTTGTGCAATTTCAATTTGCAAGTTTTCCTACATTTATTAGCAACCATTTCAAGTCTTGAGTAGTTGGTTTTGTATTCTCCTAAACTGCATTGACTAAATGTCATTATATGAACACATATACACAGTGTTGAGTGTGTGTATATTTATGTGTGTACATACATTTATTAAAGTTTAATAAGGAAGATAAGGTGGTATAGTGTTTAATTAATCAGATACCAAACCAAGTCTTTAGTATAAAGAACATAAAAATTACAGTATTATGGACTATATTCTTGAGTCTCAATATTTTTTCCTGAAATTTTTTTATTGTTCTACATTTTTAGTTCTTTAGTGTTTTGAGTAAACGTTATTTCTATTAGTGTAGAGGAATCTCCTACACTACCAGAATATTTACCTTTTACAGCTCTAATTCTTGCCATTTTTAATTTTTGGATTTCATTATTTTGATTTAAGATTAAACTGAAAATAGAAGATTTATTGAGACTTCCAGTTATTTATTATTTTAAGAGAATTTATAATCAAAATAATTTTATGAGTGGTCTGCAAGAAATAAAGACATATAGCCCACCTTTATTAAATCCTTAATAGTTTCCCTAAGCCCCACCAGGAATGACACACAACAAAGAATGATATCTGAGAACAGGTACATATGGACCAGTAATAGCAAAATAATTCTTATAGACTCTTCCTTATTCTCAACAAATATTTATCAAAATTATTCTTCTTGTACATCCAGAATCACTCGGTAGTGATCAGTTGTACAGCACTTGCCTTGCTTGTGTGTGGCCTTACGTTCATTTCCCTGAAAAGAAAAGCAAACAGCAGAATCACTGAATCAGATACTCTGATTCTCCAGTCACCTACCTGATTAGTTGTTCTTAATCTAAAATATTCTCAACACTGAATTTGTCTACCTATATATAAAGCATTCATAGTGATTTTTGAGTACAGATGCTGCTGGATGAAATAATATATAGTCTACTTTCCTGTTGGAATAAAATTCAAAACTGTATTATTACTTATTCTAATATTGTATTGAATTTAATATTTCTGTCTTTTATCTTATCTAGCTATTCTCATTCAATTGTGTATGCTATCTACTATGCTTTGATTAAGAAAATGAGTTATATGGATTGTTCATTTTTGAGGTACCATTACTTAGTTATGAAAAATGATAGAATATTAATGCTGTTATAATGTTATAATGCATATTCTTAGTATTTTGCATGTTTTAAGTAAACATTATTTCTGAAATAATTACACAATACTTTTGCAATTAATTTCCTTCATCACTATTCTAATAGGTTCAGTGGATCCTTTCCAGAAGTTCTTGAAATCCAAGCTAAATGTTACTACTTTGAGCCTATATTAAGGATCATGACATCTATATTTGGTCTTGCTCCAGGGGTATGTGGTGCCAGGGCTAAACTCAAGACCTCCACCATTAAGATACACACTCTAGGGGCCGGGAAGGTGGCGCTAGAGGTAAGGTGTCTGCATTGCAAGCGCTACCATAGGACGGACAGCGGTTCTATCCCCCGGTGTCCCATATGGTCCCCCCAAGCCAGGGGCAATTTCTGAGCGTATAGCCAGGAGTAAACCACTGAGCGTCAAATGGGTGTGGCCCAAAAACCAAAAAAAAAAAAAAAAAGGAAAAAAAAAAGATACACACTCTATCTCCTTGAGCTGTCTCCTAACCCCCCAAGTAACATTTTTGGAGCAAATATGGATGAAAATAAAGAATAGAGTGAGGAAAGTATGGGAGAGAAAGAGAAGAAAGAGTCCTATAGAGATCCATTTTTTAAGGATAACTTTATTTTCTCTGGTGTCATGTCTGTCTATATTCAAGGCTCAGGCATAGCTCCATAAGCAGGGATCACTCTTGGCACTGCTCAAGGTATGTATACAATGCTGGGTTTTAATCTAGGCTGCCTGTATGTAAAGCAAGTTTATGCTTTACTTTATCTTTTTGGCCTGTTAACTGTTTTAGAGTAAGAATTGCATACTTTAGCTTTCACTAACTTTTAGTAGACAGCAAAGCTGAAATAAGCATTCAACATAAGCCACAATTGTGTCAGTAGAATTCTCTTATTTTATATAAAAAATAAAAATAAAATTTCAATTCAAAGGAACTTATGAAGAGTGTTAGGTATTGATTAAAAATGTTCTTTTTTGAAAAAAGTAAATATCTATAATGAAGATTGCAAAAAACTACTTTTCTTTTAAAATGCTCTTGCTTGTAGTTATTTTCCCTTTAAATAATGTCTCCTTATTCCTTCCCAGTAGCCAATAGAATGGGCTGCTTTTCCTATTAATCAGTGTTATGTGTCTTAGTTATAATATAGTATAGGTATAGATTACTATAGTGAAATAATTAAGATATGGCCATATTATATCCATATTAGAAACATTACAGCTCAATGAACCATTATTTGTCTTTGAACATTTTTATGATTTTCTTTTCTTTCTTTTATTTTTTTTTTGTTTTTCAGGCCACACCCATTTGATGCTCAGGGGTTACTCCTGGCTAAGTGCTCAGAAATTGTCCCTGGCTTGGGGGGACCATATGGAATGCCGGGGGATGGAACCATGGTTCTTCCTTGGCTAGCGCTTGCAATGCAGACACCTTACCTCTAGCGCCACCTCGCCGGCCTCAATTTATTTTATTTTATTATTTTTTATGATTTTCTTAAAAGAATAACATGGGTTTGCTAATGTCAGTGCTGAGTTGGCAATATATTAATATAAGACTGTGTTCAATGTTTAATCTTTTTCTCATTAATAGTTTAAGTAAACATATTATTCAGCTAAGGTTAGATGTAAATAGATCACTCATCAATTCCGTGAAGAATCAGTGAAATGATTTTAAATTCTTCTTTGGGAAGACTGCATCCACACATAGTTTTACACACAACTGAACTATGTAAATCCATCATTTCTAGATTGAACTGTCATCAGGCAAGGCTTAAATCAGTTTAAACAATAGCTATTAAAGTCTCTTATGTGGCAGGTGAAATTGATCTGATAGATTTTTACCAGGGATCTACCATGGATCAGTATAAATAGTCTTGAAAAGTTCATCTTTTATTCTCATAGGTTTATAGTCTACACACACACACACACACACACACACACACACACACACACACACAACCTCCTTGCTCACCTTTTGCAAACTGTTCATCTGACCTTGTGCTCTTAAGCTATGGATCATTAATTAGGAGTGAGGTAATGGGATAAAACTCCAAGGTACAAAAGATAACTGAATCTTTCTTCTCTTTTTCTTTCTCCACAATTACTGAGTCTTAGCTTCACTGTGGATTTTGTGCTATATTCATTTATTTGATTGATGTAACCTCTACTACAGCTTTATACTTTAAAACTGTTCCTAAGTTGAGGAGCAAATCTTGGACAGCAAATGTCATTGTACCTTAAGATAAGCACAGGGATGAGATGAGAGGAAGAAAGAACAATAAGAGATAATAAAAGGAAAGTAGTCTCCTTATAATTTATTTTTTTCAGGGAAGGGTCTTCAAAACATTATTCAGGTAGAATAAAGATTGTTGCCAGAAGTACTTGGCCAATCAGCTTAGAGAGTTCAATGATTGGACCTGAGAATGAAATGCTGATTTTTTTCCTTATTTTTTTTCCTTGCTATAACTTATTTCTCTTATCTTGATGTCTTCCATTTCTAGACAAGTTGCATTAAATTACAGAATTTCAACTTCACATATATGTACATGAGTCCATTGTGTATGTATACTACCATGTCTTTATTCATCAGATGTTATAAATATGGGTGATTTCCACATTTGGATCATTGTGTTAAAAGCTACAACAAATATAAGAATTTCTGAATTCATGCTTTGCTTGCCATATATTTTCTAGTATACTGCTTAACATATATTTTAGAACTACGTAGAAATGTAGTTTAGCACAGGGACATCTCCCCACCTGAACTTGGGCTCCAACCGTCCAGCTTTGACTCCTGGATCCCAGACATAGAAACGACAGAGTTCTCCACAACAACTCCAGGAGCCAAACCCCCTCCAGGGCATTCATAATGCTGCTCTGACGCCACCATGCGCCAGTTCTAAATTGATAACCTGACAATGAGGAAATAGGGACAAATTGATCTAAGAGCAAGTTGTCCTTCCTCATCAGCTAACGATAAGACAAAATCAGAAAATATGTCATCCTTTGATCTGTGCAAAAGCCAAGATCGCTATATACAGACGACTGGTTGTTACAACCAGAACTGGACAGTATGCATCCAGGGACCAACAACAACAACAACAGCAACAAAAAGCTCTAGCCTAGCTTTTGGTCTACGATTTGTTCAACAAACAAGATCTCCAATTCCAGAGGTCTGACTGAGACAACCGCAACTGAACGGGTCTTCTAGAAACATAATGAAAGATCTTATCCTAGGCTCCATCCTAGGAGCAACATAATGATCAAGATCACCAACTACAGAAGATGGATTAAAATGACACAGAAGAAGCAGAACTGCTCAAACCACAAAGAAAGACTTTATCATAAGCTCCATTACTTGAACTGCACAGTCACCAAGATCTCTAGATACAGAGGTCTGATGTTACCATCCAAGACGAAGCAGAAGTCTTCCATACACCACGAAAGCACCAAGGGGAGAGTAAATGATCATGCAAGGAGTCCATAGTTAATCCCATGACAGTATACTTTAGGGGTGGAGAAACCTTGTATCTCCTAGGCCAAGGGAATTCCTTCTACAGTATCCCCAATAGTTGTTGGAGACTGTTTGGAATAATTAAAAAGCCCTCTCACTAATCAAAATGGAATCTCTGAAAGTCTTAGCCAAAGTGCTTACAAGCTGCATGTGGCCTTCTTTGACCTTGGACCCAAAGAAATAGAAATAGCCTAGAGCTAGGGAGTCACTAGGCTCCAAGATGTCCTTGTAAAGACAGGGGTCAAAAAGCCCAAGCAGAGATTAGATTTTGTATTTTGTTGCTCAAAGATAATGTAAATCTCTTGACTGATGATAATCTTATTAACCTTGGAAAATCAAGATGTTCCCGTGGAAAGTTACAGCAATTCCTACTGTACCTCGCCCCTACTCTCTCTGTTTTGCATTGTCTATAAAAGGTCTATTTTTTCCTTTATTAAATGGACTCCTAATCGGAACCCTTTGTCTCGAGTCTCTTTATTTCTCAGTCCCTCTTCTATTTCAGGCCAGATTCTTCTTGAGAACTGCGAATTACTGACATGGTCCCCAGCTTTACCCGCTGGTCGGGGTCCCTGGTGGACCACAAGTGGCGCCTAAATTGGAAGAAATTTATGGGTTTTATTTCTTAAATAGGAATGTATTAAATGTTAGAAATTTCAAAGGTCAATCTTAAGCAAGTCTATGTATTACTATAATTAAAATATAAAAAATAGAACTGATATATATGTCTAGTCATAATTATTGTTTATGATGTTAATTAACAGAGCATGAAATTTATTAAATATTGATTTCATGTATATGACATAATCCTAATTTACAGAGATATTTTTAAACTTTATACATGTTTTCAATTACTGATTTATATTACCAACTACAATAAATATTATAAGTGATTATTCCTTATTTTTTGCTTAAAATATTAACATAGGAAATATTTCCTTTAAAATGTGTATACAGAGGCTAGGGTGATAGTGCAGAAGGTAGGACATTTGCCTTGCAAAAGACTGACCATTCAATCTCTAACAACCCCATATGGCCTCTTAAATACTATCAGGAGTGATCCCTGAATAAAGAGCCAAGAATAAGCCCTTACCACTCACTGCCTGGGTATAACAACAAACCTACAACAAAAATGCATATAAAACAGTATTATCAACTATAGGACAATATTATATAGCACATTTTCAGAGCTTACTCATATTATTGAAAATTTATACATGTTAAATAATAATTTTACATATTATTTTTCTTCTAGCCACAGGCATTTATGGTTTGACACTACAAAGTGCCACTATTTTAGCTATCATGTTGTTGCTCAGAAGATTATATGCAGTTTTTGAGATAAAATCCAGGTAAGAATTCTACCCTTTATACTATTTCTGTGGCATAATCTTTTTAAATTATGAATCTGTTGTTAAACTTTTAGTTTAGTTTTTGTTTTTACACCATACTCAGCAGTGCTCAGGATTTACACCTGGCTCTGTGCTCAGAAATCACTTCTAGCAGGGTCAGGAGACCATTTGGGAAGCAAGGAATTGAACTCGGGTTAACCATATTCAAGGTAAATGCCCTATCCACTGTGCTATCACTCTGGCCCCCATTTTTACTGTTTTGCTTTATGTTTTGGGTTGCATATGGTTGCTTAAATTTTTGCTCAAAGATAACTTCTAGCAGTGCTCAAGGATCACAAGTGTTGCTAAAGGTCAAGTCTTGTCAGCTGCACGCAAGGCAACAACCCTTTCGGCTGTACTATTGATCAGACCATAAAGACTCTTAAAATCATATTAATTCACAAATTGCTCCTAGAGGTAAAATATCTAGGTCACTCAGTTTTCTCTATATCATGCCTAATATCATTCATAGATTTCACTTGGAGACCACATCCACTGGTGCTATGGGTTATTCCTTGCTCTTCGCTCAGGGATCATTCCTGATGCGATTTGGAAGGCCACATGGGATACCAGATACCTGAACCAGGGTGGGATACATACATAGCAAGCTCTCTGTCATATGTACTATCTCCCCGGTCCATTTTATAAATATGCTTATTTAGGGTATCTCCTGCTCTTTTCATCCATACAGCTTTTAAATTTTGATTTCATTGAATGATCCATCTCTGGAATCTTGACTGATTTAAATCAAGCAAGCTTGAAAGAATAGAATGCTCACAGAAGTAGGGGAAGATTGGTAGTTATTTGTGATCATCATTTAATCTTCATTATTGATATTGGATGAAACAAACAAACAAAAAATCCCAAAAAAACAAGAAAAGACCTCAGAAAGGTTTGAGCCAAGCATCATAGGAGAAAGGGTATTTTTTGTTGGAGAGAGCCACACCTGAGGACTCTTAGGGGTTACTCCTGACTATGCGTTCAGAAATCGCCCTTGGCTTTGGAAGACTATATGGGACAGTGGGGATCAAACTGAGGTCTACATTTGAGGAGCCACAGAGATAATACAGTTGGCAAGACACTTGCCTTGCACTTACCCCATCCAAATTCACTCCCTGGCATCCCATTGGAATAAGCTTATTTATTTTGGGGTGTGGCCCCAAAGCAAAATAGGCAAATATTTGCTTTTGAAGACTAGAGGTAGACATAGAATGTCAGTGATCTGAGAATGAACTAATACAGGACAGGCAGGATAAGCCCCAAATCTATAGATGATTGGATTTATGTTTCTTTGTATTTGAAAAACTTCCCCTATTTCCCGGGAGATTCTTGAAATATCCTCAGGCAATTTAAAAAATATCCAAACTAATCCCAAATACTTATGAAATTGTGAATGAATAGATTTGGGGCAAAGAAGGAGGGAGAAATGACAACATCCTCACTAGGCATTTTAAATAGATTGCTTCAATCTCACTTCCTGTTCATATTTATGAATAGGTTACTCTTCTGTTTAACACAATGCAGGAAACCTCATATGCCTCAAACTATACTTTATTCATTAACTTATTGACCCATGAAATTATTTTAGCATAGGTCATTGACTTTATTCCTATCATTAAAATGCAAAGAATTTAAAGATAATGGCCTGACCAATGGAGGGAAAAATATATGGTGGTAAACACTCATTCCTTTCATCCTTCTTGAGAAAGGAATTCACCTATCCAGAGACTAGATTCTACCCTTTCCCAAATTTGAATTATTTTCTTAAAAAACATAAGTTGAGCAAGGAAAAAAAAGTAAAAGCAAACATAACAAAACTTTATTATAATAAAGAAACAAGGAACACCAAATGTCTGTAAATAAACACATACTAAGTTCACATACATCATTTTAGTTTAGAGGGAGATAACTTAAGGCTGTTGAATCACAGATAATTATGAACACCAGTAAAACTATTGCATTAAGTGCAGAAATACTGAGAATATTTCTGAAAGTTAGTAAACTAAAATACTATTACATGAAAGAAATACATTTGGTTGTATGGGATAATAATTGGTGGTAGTGGTGAGGGCACATACAATGCTCAGAGATTACTCTGGCTCTGCACTCAAGGATCACTCCTGACAGTGCTTGGGGGACCATATGCAGTTGCCATTCACCCATAAGCAATGCAAGGACTAAACTGCTTTATTCTCTCAGAATCCTAGATGCATAAAAATGTTATACAAAACTTATTTATAAAAAATTTATAATATCATAATAAATCATACTTTGACTAGCTAGTAAATTATCTAATTCTGATGAAATACATTTTTCTCCTTTACTATTCACAATTAGTAGAATCCAAATATTTATAATTTTGTTAAGCTAAATAATAAATTTCAAAACATATTAAGATGAGAATTAATTTGTACAATGGAGAGTCAACTGATTTTTACCTGACAGGAAAGGCATATTAGGAATATTATAAAGTTATTTTTTATTTAGTTGATACTTTTATATCAAACTATTTTGTTCATCATTTATATCAAACTTTATAACTTATAGTATATCAAACTATTGAACTTATTCTAGCATCATTTGTTTACTTATTTATTTGAATCTTTGAATCTATATATATATGGTCTATAAACTATATGGTCTATATATTATAGCTATTTAAATTTTTAAATATGGATTTAAATTTTATACATATAATACCCATGTTATTTGGTCTATATATTAGTATCTATATAAATAGTCCAATTTTTCATATGATTTTTTCATATCATTGTCCAATTATCCTCCTAATTATCTCATTAAAGTAGAAAATAATTATTGATGTGATAGTCATAATGTGCTATAGCCTAAGGTCAAGTTCTGTGGCCACATAAGGGAACCAATTAATCAAGATACCTGGTGAGGGGTATAGAAATAGCTTTATTAACAAAAAGCCAGCTCATTAGAAGATGGGAAACAGATCCTAGAGAACATTTTTACATCCACAGTTATGAGAAAAGAAAAGAACTGGAAGTATATTTTTTCTGGAAGTATATTTTTAAATAGGGTATGTGGGAGACTGTCAAAACCAGGAGTTAAAGGGGTAGAGGTTTTTAATACATTTTTTGTGTTCTGGTCCTTGTCTATTGAGGCATAATGCAGTTTATTTGCAAATCTAAAGGAAATTTTCTAATTAAGAGCTCAGTCTGAGGGGGCCAGAGTGATAGCACAGCAGTAGGACATTCACCTTGCATGTGCATCCTATATGGTCCCTCAAACCTGCCAGGAGCAATTTCTGAGTGCAAAGTTAGGAGTAACCCTGAGCACTGCTGGGCATAGCCCAAAAACCAAAAAATAAAAAAGTTAGTCTGAGAAAAATAAGGGGCAGAGTGATAGCACAGTGTAGGGCATTTGCCTTGCATGTGACCAAACCCGACTTGGAGTCAATCCCTGAGCCTGCCAGGAGGAATTTCTGATCTCACAGCCAGGAGTAACCCTTGAACACCACTGGGTGTGGCCCCACCCACCCAAAAATTTCAGTATCACATTCTTTGTTCTTTTAGGAGGACAAATAATTAGTTTTTTCATTCTCAATAACCCATGCCCAGAGGATGGTTTTGTTTGTTTTAGTCTTGGGATCCACCACTAGATAAGCTTTAATTTATTGTGACTAATACTTTGAAAAATACATATCTTCAAACAAGAGATTTGATATTGAAAAATCATTACTCCATCTAAGAGTGATGACTAGGAAGGCACACAATATTTAGATTTGGTAGTTGAAATTTATCTAATAAAATTAGGAGAGATAATGAAGGAGTTTGCACACCTAAATACATTGTTAGAGAGAGCTCAACAAATTGAAAACTCATGAACAATTTGGTACAGTCTGGAGGCAGAATTTCTTCTTCCATGGAACAAGTTTATCCGTGCCTTTCAATGGCACTCACTTTTGTTGAGGTTATCTTCCTATTTAAAGATGATTACTGAAAACAAGAGCTAATCACATGATAAAATTTCTTCCTAGCTTTAACTATATTAATATTTAATCAAATGATTAATTTGCATTAAAAGTCTAGCCAAGCTGACACTTAAAGGTAACCATAGCAGTGGTTAAGGAAAGTAAGTGGGAAAATTAAGTGCCCCTAAAATTAATCAAAACTCAAAGAAATAAAATATGCTATTTCCCCAAAATCACTTAAAGATGCAAATAAAATGTCTACACTCACTTCATTATACAACCAAAATAATATTTTTTCTTTGTGGTTCTAGGGGTTCTGTTCCATGCCCCTCATTCATTGTCACTATTGCCTTAAATATTACTGTAAAAGATTTGTAATTCACTTTTACCACAATAAAAATGTAAAAAAGAAAAAAATCTCCCCTAGCCTTCACCTTATGTCTTACTCAAATAACAAGAGCTTCAGCTACAGAGGTGGGATGCCATCACCCACATCTGTGTGGAAAATTTCTGCAGGATAAAAAGAACTTGGGGTGTTGTAAATGAGTGAATACGGAGCCTGTAGGTGTCCCCATGCAGTATACTTCAAGGGCGGAGAAACCCTGTGTCTCTTAGGCCAAGGAAATTCCCATTCTTATTTTCCCAATATTCACCATGCCTATGCAAAAAAAGGCAAGAAAGAAAGAAAGAAAGAAAGAAAGAAAGAAAGAAAGGAAGGAAGGAAGGAAGGAAGGAAGGAAGGAAGGAAGGAAGGAAGGAAGGAAGGAAGGAAGGAAGGAAGGAAGGAAGGAAGGAAGGAAGGAAGGAAGGAAGGAAGGAAGGAAGGAAGGAAGGAAGGAAGGAAGGAAGGAAGGAAGGAAGGAAGGAAGAGAGAGAAAGAAAGAAAGAAAGAGATGTAGGGAAGGAAGGAAAGAGAAGGAGGGAAGGAAAGAAAGATGGAAGGAAGAAAGAAAGAAAGAAAGAAAGAAAGAAAGAAAGAAAGAAAGAAAGAAAGAAAGAAAGAAAGAAAGAAAGAAAGAAAGAAAGAAAGAAAGAAAGAAGAAAGAAAGAAAGGAAGGAAGGAAGGAATGAAGGAAGAAAGGAAGGAAGAAAGAAGGGAAGAAAGAAAGAAAGAAAAAGAAAGAAAGAAAGAAGAAAGAAAGAAAGAAAGAAAGAAAGAAGAAAGAAAGAAAGAAAGAAAGAAAGAAAGAAGGGAAGGAAGAAAGAAAGAAAGAAAGAAAGGAAGGAAGGAAGGAAGGAAGGAAGGAAGGAAGGAAGGAAGGAAGGAAGGAAGGAAGAGAGAGAGAAAGAAAGAAAGAGATGTAGGGAAGGAAGGAAAGAGAAGGAGGGAAGGAAAGAAAGATGGAAGGAAGAAAGAAAGAAAGAAAGAAAGAAAAGAAAGAAGAAAAAAGAAAAAAAGAAAGAAAGAAAGATGGGACGGAAGGAAGGTAGGAAGAAAGGAAGAAGGAATGAAAGAAAGAAAGAAAGAAAGTAGAAGAAAGGAATGAAGGAGAAAGGAAGAAAGAAGAAAGGAAGAAAGAAAGAAGAAAGAGAGAAAGAAAGAAAAAGAAAGTAAGAAAGAAAGAGAAAAAAGAACGAAAGAAAGAAGAAAGAAAAGACAAGGAAGGAAAGAAAGGAAGAAAGACAGAAAGAAAGAAAGAAACAAAGAAAGAAAGTGGGAAGGAAGAAAGAAAGAAAGAAGGGAAGGAAGAAAGAAAGAAAGAAAGAAGAAGAAAGAAAGAAAGAAAGAAGAAGACAAGAAAGAAAAGAAAGAAAGAAAGAAAGAAGAAAGAAAGAAAGAAAGAAAGAAAGAAAGAAAGAAAGAAAGAAAGAAAGAAAGAAAGAAAGAAAGAAAGAAAGAAAGAAAGAAAGAAAGAAGGGAAGGAAGGAAGTAGGGAGGGAGGGAGGGAAGGAAGGAGGGAGGGAAGGAATGGTAGGAGGGAGGGAGGAATGTAAGGAGGGAGGGGGGAGCAAAGGGGGAAGGAGGGAGGGAGGGAGGGAGGGAGGGAAGGAAGAAACACAAGTATTTTTTAATCTAAAATCTCTAAGTACTTAATTTTATTTCTCATTTTTGCATAACTGTCACTGAGATTCTGTGAAATGAACACCAATATTGTACATTCAAAGAAAGCAAGTATATTACCATAATAAATAAATAACTACAAAGTTACTTGAGTCTTATGTGATTTTATGTTTGAGTCTTAGTATGGGAGAATGTATTTTGAAATTATTACAGTTTAACATGGTTTCAATAGTGTTACCATTTATGGTTTTAATTCATTTCTAGTCTCCCTCTTCCTCTTTACATAGCCACCAACCTTCACTACTTGGTAATCCTAGTTTTATAATACAAGGCCAAAACTTTTCTTCTTTTAATGCTTGATTGTTTTTTTTTTTTCTTTCTATGAAGCACAGGTAAGTGGAATCATGCATTATTTTTTTTATTTATTTATTTTTTTTTTTTTGGTTTTTGGGCCACACCCAGTGATGCTCAGGGGTTACTCCTGGCTATGCGCTCAGAAGTCGCTCCTGGCTTGGGGGACCATATGGGACACCAGGGGATCGAACCGAGGTCCATCCAAGGCTAGCGCAGGCAAGGCAGGCACCTTACCTCTAGTGCCACCGCCCGGCCCCTTATTTTCTTTTCTTAAATGCTCTTTGTATACATACAAACATACATAAAACAGATAATCATGTGAGATAATGGTTGCTGCACCATTTATAGGAATTTCTATATTTCTCTGAGGGGGACAAAAGAAGACCCAGTAGGATGTCATATTCTTAGTATGGATAGCTATTCAAATACCTCCATGGGATTTTAACCAAAAAGCCCCTTGCACAGAGAGTTGGTGAAATTCGGTAGAGATATTTTTTGAGATTCATATTATGGTACTGGCATTATATTTCCTTCACATTTATTTGGTCTATAATTAATTTTCCCTTCTGCTATATATTTATAGGCAATATAGCCTTGATTAAATTTATCTTTACCTGGAAAATTCAGCATCAAAAACAATTTCTTTCTTCCTTGTCTTTGAATACCATAGCAGTTTGTAACAGAAAGGATTGCTTTGCTTCAGGGGCTTCCCCTAGACACAGAATACATGCTAATCAATTTACACTCCAAAAAGGTTTGGCCAGGATAGCATTGGACTATTGAATTTTACCAGGTATAGATTCTGTACCCCTTTCATATAAGTTTATCTCTTTTATTTGCCCTTTTCAAAACCAGACCTTAGGAAGTTAGTCATTTGTTATAAGCCCCAAGTTCTAAAAACCTGTTCATTTAGGAAAAGGAAACTTGATAAGGAAACCTGGCTTCTAGCTAATCTCTTAATTTACATCATTATGACACCAAGGGCCTGGCCCCAGAGGAACTACTTTAAAATGTTAAAACTTACCTTTCTTTTATCCTATGGGCTCCTAACTGAACTGTATTCTATTCTAAAGTCTGTAAACAATCTCAAGCCTTGTGTATTGTTTTAAAGATCAAACAATGCACACTGATAAGTTTCTGTTAACAGATATATTGTACTTTGCAAAGAAACAAAACGTGAGCATTCTTTTTATACCTGTGACTGGCAATAAACCCCTTAAAAAAAAAACCCTAGTCTGGATATTAAACTTAGAATGCTGTTTCTCCCATAAATTCATTGTATGGTCTCATTTCTTCATATTTCACCCACTCTCCTTAAGAGTACTCAAAGAAATCCTCTAATTCAACTGGACCCCAAGAGCTAGTCAGCAGCAAAAGGTGGTGTTAAACTTTCTGGTAATCTATTTGCAATACATAGACTTGTAATTTTTAAAATTGATGATGTACCATCAAATTTTGCATGTCAATTTTTCTCATGGTTGCATAAAAATCACAGAAATAGGGGTTGGAGCAATGGCACAACAGTAAGGTGCTTGCCTTGCAGGTGGCTGATCTAGGATGGACCTTGGTTTGATCCCTTCGGGGTCCCATATGGTTGCCCTAGTCAGGAATGATTTCTGAGCACATAGCCAGGAGTAACCCCTGAGCATCACAGGGTGTGGTCCAAAAAGGAAAAAAAAAAAACAGGAATATATGGGAAAAATTATGTCATGTGCTAGAAGAAGGAACATGGTATCTATTCATTTTAAAGTTATAGAAATGAATGGAATAGCTACGGCAGAAAATAAAGGTGCATTTTATTATATTAATGAGAGTACGCTAAAAAATAAGTTCTATGTTTTATCAGAAGTTTTAAAGTATTTGAACTTGATTATATTAAAATTTTAAATGTACTTACACAATGAAAATTATATGCCTGATGTTTAAATGGTCCATTATGTTATCTATCATATATATTATTGTTTTTCTTTTAAGTCTTTTTATTAAAATTGAAGAGTATAGTGCTGGAGAGATAGTATAATAGATAAGGTGCTTGTCTTATATGTGGTGTGCATCATGGTCCCATACCTGGATCCTTTATGGTTCTCTAAATCCTGCCTGGAATGATTCCTGAGAACTTATTCAGGAGACTTGAATACTGCCAGATAGGCTTCCTTACCTTTCTCCCAAAAAATAATTGAAGAGTATATATATATAATCTTTAACTGATTTCCAAATTTATCTGTCTTTTCTATCATAATTTGTATTTGTTTTGAAGAGCAACTACACATGTTTTTACCATACCTATAGATTCTTCTGGACTGTGAATTATTAGATGACATCATTAATCAATTTAAATTTAGATATACATTAAGGATTGTAAAAATATAAGTAATTATAGAGAATTCCTGGATATAGATTTTTTTTAATGATTTGATTTTACAAAGATAAAAACAAATCAATCTACATTTGATCGAGTATACCCTTCTAATAGCACTGTACAGGTTAACTTTGCATTTTCATATTTTAAAATAATTTATTCTAATGAGGTTATTCAAATTATTTACATGTGAAAAATAAGAACTTCCAATACTGTGCTACCCATGATAAGATTACTTGGTGCAAATATCTTTGATTTGAGTTTCAAATTTCTCACTCAGGGGTGGATAATCTAATTAAAAATTAATCTGTAAGCAATTTAAATTTTAAATATGTTTATATATTAAGTATAAAATTTTATATAACCTTTCTTCAAAATGAATAAAGGGAACTATTATGCTGCACATGAACAAAATTGTTTCACTCTATGTGTGCTCAGCACTAAATCTTTCTAATAATGTTGTAGCATATTATAATTTTGTGTAAATGTTTAATTTCTTTAAGTATTTCCATTTTATCACAGCTGGAGTTTCAATACCTAGAGGTTACAAGGCTTTTTTTTTAATTCTATGGGAAGGGATTTAAAACTATTAAAAATGACTGCATTATATGTAGAAGTAATTATTGTTAATTAAGAATACCTCATCCCTTGGTATCCTTTTGTCATGTTTCACAGTGCTATCAGAAACCAGTAATTGACGTCAGTTAGTTGAATGTCATTTTAACATAAATCTTTTTTAGCACTCTTTTTTTACTCTTTTTTCTACACAGCACCATGGTGTATTGCCAGAACTGAGCACCATATCATCATGCCAAAACATCATAACATTAGATTCAAACTGGGCTGAGCTTTACCAGGAGTTGCCAAAACACTGAGAGTGACCCCAATGAATCAGTAGCTGATAAATATGAATTTCAGTCAGGCAGGACTCAGAAAAGCTTGATGATGGGGTATGTCTCAAGTGAAAGTTCATGTATCTTACACTGTACAATCATAGAAGATTGAGTTGGAGAAAGATACAAAATTTGAGGGACTGTACTAGTTAGAGAAATTGACAAAAATAATTAAGGAAGAATAACAAGCAAAGACCTTGGGTTTATAGAATTCACTTTTATTAGATTCTATTTTCACAATAGGAATAAACAAATCAAATGCAGCTTTCAAAAAGGTGAGCAACATTGTCTCAGGTCATTCCATGGTGCAGGAAAATGTTTTTTTTTTTTTTATTTTTTATTTAATGGACTGAGGTTTACTTGGGGCTATTTCTCTGTTATTTGTGATTTAGAAAGATGTGGGAATTGTAGGCTTCAGTAAAAAGATAAAAGACTAGATAATGCAAACCTTATTTTAATACCCTTCTTAATCATAAACTGAACTGAGTAGAGATTTTTTTTCATTCTCTCATGGTCTTTCAAATAGACCTTTTGTTACTTTCAAAGATAAAATTGAAGTCAAGGTATTTAACTTGATTTATCTTTTGTTAAAAGACTCAAATCAATGAGGCTGAATACAACTTTATTGGTTTCATTTGGACATCAAATTGTAGATAAGGCCTTGAAATCTATTGTCTTATAAAGAAAAGTGATAAAATTCTATTCCTAGAAATGATTCACAAAACAATGATTCACAATGAATCACAATGGTGATTAAGCAGAAGGAAAAGTGGGTCTTCGACTTCCCCCACTCCTACAACAGGTAGTTGAAAGTTGATTCTGTAATTAAAATAAAAAATGGTGTGGAAGTAAAATAATTATATATTTGCATTTATTCAGAAGCAATCTTAGATTCATTCATTTAACAGTCAAGTGATGTGATGCAATGCATCTTGGGCCACAGAACAAAAGTTCAAGATACATTTATGGTTTTTAAATAAGAAAATGAATTTTAGAATCAGAATGCAAAGATAATTGACATTTTTGCAATAATTCTCAGAGACAAAAGAGATGAGGGCTGGAAGGTCCAGCTCACGATATGAATCTCACCACAAAGAGTGATGAGTGCAGTTAGAGAAATAACTTCACTGACAACTATCATAACAATGTGAATGAATGAAGAAAGTAGAAAGCCTGCCTAGAGTATAGACAAGGGAGGGGGATTGGAAAGGAGGGAGATTTGGGACATTGGGGATGAGAATGATGCACTGGTGAAGGGGGATGTTTTTTATACGACAAAAACCCAACTACAATCATATTTGTAATCAAAGTGTTTAAATAAAAATATTAAAAATAATAAAGCCACTTTCATTGAGAACGGGAAGTCAGACAAACAAGTCACATGTACGAGTGGGAATTTATTTTCCTCTTTAAACTGAATGTTTCTCCTATAAAATCAGGATGCCATTTTACTCCAAGAGGTTATAAAAAGGATTTTAAATAATTTCCTAGTCATAGCATGGCACTTAATAGACATACAAAATAGTATTTTTCTTTTTTTTTTCTTTATCACCATATGAGAGGCATTATGTTTGTGAAAGAAATGGGACTACTAGACAATGAAGCATATCAGCATTGGTGTGTGGATTTACTATCCATGTCTTAGGAAATCAGTAGACACTCTTTATTTTTCAGTTTCTGTCGAATAGACTTTGTGCCGATTTTTCTAACCACCACTTATATTTGCTTTTAAAAAGCTAAAAGGCATCATTCACATATGCTTTTATTAAATGGAAAGATGAAGAGAGAAAACATGATATTTTGGTGTGAAAAGAACAACAATCCCCCTTCTCCTGCATTTTCATCTCATAGAGACTTGCTATCTATGTTGATTGCACTTACCAGGAATGAAATGTTCTATTTCCACTTCACAATGCTGATGTAAGTGTAACCATGCAGCTTCAAATTGTTGTACACTTTGTGAGAAATACCTGTCTCCTAATAGACAGAGAGATAAGTATGTATCTCAGCTGCAGTTTTAAAATAATGGATATCAAAATGCTACTTTTGTGTTTTAGAGTAATAAGGTAAATGTCTTTGCCCCTACATACATGTTTTCTTTGCATTAAAATGTTCAGAACTTTAAAAACCTTTAATATTTATCTAAAATAGTTAATATTGTTTTGGTTTTCTTTTAATACTATCAATAAGACATTTCTGTTTTATAGTTCTCTTTCCAGAAAGGTGCTATCTAAAGAATATTGCTCAGAATTGTATTCATGCTTTTTGTAAGAGTTAGACACACTCAATAACAGAAAGTAAATTAAAAAAATGAGAAAAATATGCCATATAAAAATTAAAATATTTCCAACTGACTGCAATTTGAATAAAATAATAGTTTGGATAGATAAAAAGTATTTTAAATTTCACCTCTTTTATTGACAATTTAATTCAAGATATAATTTAAATGTTATAGGGAACAAAAAGATTAATGATTCAATGTAATTTAAATGATTCAATGTAAATTAAAATTTTAAAATAGAATCAGGGAGACAAATAAATATACATCTAACAGGATAGAAAATTAATATTATGTGCTCTTACCTATGTATGAGCACAGTGGACTTTCAGAAAAAAATAGTACTACTTCTAAGTAGTACAGGTGAGGGAATAGGAAAAATAAATTTTAATAATGATAAAATAACTGATAAAATAAAGTAAATAAAATAACTTGATGAAGCTTCACATGAATAAATATACTAGAAAAACAAGGAAGTGAAAGATATATACTAGAGTGTTCAGTGATATGTGGAGTATGACTAAAGAATACAGATTTGCAAACAGTAACAAAACTAAATCTTATACCTGGTAAAGACTAGGCTGGTTACTAGAAGGAATAGAGAAAAAGAAATAGTGAGCTTTATAAATTGTGTACATTTTTTTCTGGCAATGGGACTAAACTGGAACTTAATTGTAAGAGTGATGTGCATTTATACACAAAGATAGGCTTGAAACATATCCCCTGAAATGTTGTCACATTGTAAACCAATAATAAACAATTAAAATAAGACTTAATATTTCCTATATACGTTTGCAACCATTGTCATTTAGATAACTCTTTCCTTTTATTATTTCATTAGTCATATGGATAAGAGCAAATAATTTCTGTATGTTAATTTTATATGCATCAACAGTATTTAATTTTTGATATTTCCAATGACTTTTTGGTTATTGCATATTGAAAGTGCAAAATCACAATATATATAACATATGGCAGTTTTAGAGCTTTCTCATTTGGATGTCCATTAATTTGTCTTCTCTAATTTTTCTAGTTCGGACATCCAGCACTATAAAAAATAATAGTGGTGATAGTTTGCATTCTGTTTTTACCTTGATCCTAAGAAAAAAGTTTAAACTTTTACCATCAAGGTTGAATGCTACCTGTGTTAAGCAGGTTCTTGGTTAGGTGAGGCATTTTTTTTTCTAAAACCACTGTCAAAGGTTTTATCAATCAGGAAAGGCCACTGAAAATTTTCAGTGCCTTTTGTATTTGTTGAGAGTATTGTTATTATTTACAATTTTTCTAAATTGTATTGTTTTGTTTTATTAATTTTCATATGTTAAATCTGTTAGTTGTGTGAATAAATTCCACTTGACTATGATGTCCAATTACTTTGAAACATATTTAATTTAGTCTAAATTTTTATTAGTATTTACAGTTAATTAACAGTGAGTTTTATAAATTCAATTGTTTTAGTTTTGGAAATGAGAGTACTATAGGACTCATTGAAGTATTTTTGCAAGTACCTTGACTGGCTTTAAAAAAAGTTTGAGCATGGGGGCAGGAGTAGTGGCACAGCAATAGTGCATTTGCCCTACACGCAGCTGATGTAGGACAGACTGTGGTTCTATTCCCGGGTGTCCCATATGGTCCCCGCAAGCCAGGAGTGATTTCTGAGTGCATAGCCAGGAGTAAATCCTGAGTGTCACTGGGTGTGGCTCAATAACCAAAAACAATTTTATTTTGAGCAAAATAAATATTAGGTTTTTTTGAAAGTTTTGTAGAATCCATATTTCTTAATAACATGACATTAACTTAGTGTATATCTTCATGGTATTGTCTAGATATTCCAATCTGATATGTATTCAAATACTATAAAAATAGAAATTTAAGGATTATATGTAACACAATATTTAACAGTAACATTTTCAATTCAAGGTTTGATTGGTGTAAACAACTTAATGTTAGAAATGAATAGATGGATAGGAAGAAACAGGTTATATGTACTGCCTATGCACAGTGGGTGCTATTCAAATATTAAAGACAATCTATTTGTAGCAGCATGGATGGATGTGGAAGGTATTATGGTAAATAGATCGTACTCAGACATGGAAGATAAAGTGAACAATCTAAAAGCAAACTGTTAGATTATACAATAGTAGTGGCTACTAGAGGGAGAGAAAAAAAAGATAAAATGGTCAAAGTGAGTCAATTTACGGCTGACTAGATTTTTGCCAGTGATCATGATGTACGAAATGCATATATCAAAATATAAATGCTGCAAATTTGTTTTTATATGGACCACTGTTACTTCCATAAAAAATGTAGGCAGAAGTGATAGCACAGTGGGGAGGGTGTGTTCCTTGCTTGAGATTGACCCAGGTTCAATCCCTGAAATCATATATGATCCCCCAAGCCAATTAGAAGTAATTTCTGAAAGCAGAGCCCGGAATAACCTCTGAGCACTGCCCGGTGTGGCAGCCCAATTTTTTTTAAAACAAATTATTAGAATTTGAGTTCATATAGGTGAAATGTATTCAAGAAAACTTTAGTATATTAAAGGTATATAAAACAATTGACATAAAATCCTTATTTATATCAGTGATATATCATATAACTTTCAGTGTCAGCACCTGACACTGCAGAATATTTTTCCTAACTTTGGTTTTACTTGTTCTTGAAGCTGATTGTTGTTTCATGTTAAATATCTTTCTCACACATTATTTTTGAAATTTGGTCAAACCTACAGATTCAATAACTCACTGCTCTTGTCCTATATCTAAAACCACAGAGAATAATTATAAGAATTAATGCAGTCATAGGAGTGAGGGATATAAATCATAAATCATGGAGGTAATAGCTTCTTTGACCTTGAACAGGATTGGTTTTTGCAGGACAAAATGTTTACTATTGGAAAACCCAGTTACAAAATTTAATTCTTCTCCAGTTTTGATTTAAAGAGAGCAGTGCCCCTCTATGCCCTTTTCTCTGTAAGTACAGAAGGGAAATAGATGCTAAAAGAAATGATTGTCTGATAAGTTCTATTTTAACAAATAACAAAATCAATCAAGGATTTCTATTGAAAACACAAAAAGGAGAGGATTAATGTATTCTTGGGGGGGGAGGATAAAAGTTCTTCCTACGCCAAGACTGTGCTACCTGTGTGAGTGTAGTAAATGCTACATTTCTTTTGTTTGTACTCTTCTATTCATTTAGGTTATTTTTCATTACAGATATTCCCAAAGGATTTATTTTTGTCTAAACTGATTTTAAGAAACAGCACAAAGGCAGCTTCTAATTTACATTGTTTTAAGGAAAAGTGTCTGTGTTCATTCATAGAATAGAAATTGGGACTCATTGTTTAGATGGCACAAATTATAAGAAAGGGAAGATCCAGAATATCCTCTTCTTGTTATATTTAGGTGTTAGAAAGTTTACTGCATACTCTAGTAATATTTAAGATTACCTGGTGAATATTGTTTATGATTTTCAAGGTATTATTTTGTCATATTCAAACACTTTCATTTCTATATAACATTTGTAATAATAATATTACGGTGTCTATAAATGCACCTGTTTTGTTTTATATGCAGCTTACTATTGTGTTAGACAAATATGTTCAAAAGTCACCCTTATAAAAATCATCAGATTTTGTCTGCACATCCATATTTTACTCACAATATGTTGAAAAATTTCTACTTTTGCTGTTATATAAATTTAATGATTACCTTGCTCTAACACATATAAATATTTTCTTTGTTCAGTTACATATTTATGCATATTTAAATAAAATTTTGGAAGTTAGTTATTTAGCTATCTTGGATTTTTGTTATTTTTCTCCTCATATTTCAATAGTTTGCCTAATATACACTAGCTCCAGTACTAGGTACTAATAAAAGTTTTGAACCCTCTCCTCAAAATAAGTATGTGACACAGAGATGCAAATTATTTTTGGGGAAAGCTGGGTCATTTTTTCAGAGATTATTTTTATTCTACTTAAAAATGACCCTGGTGGTGTTCAGAGGTCCATGTGATGTGCTAGTATTGAATAGGTAGCATTAAAAGGCAAACAACTTATTATGTATGTACCAGTGTATTACTTGTATTATATTACATAAGTGCATTACTCTGTACGAGTACATTACTATGGTTTACTAATATACTTTATATTAGATTATCTACTAGCTCTCACACCAGGAAATAAATTAATTTTGGCTGCACAGAATGAAATTATTACAAATATAAAAACAGAACAAGTGACAGGAGAGTGTTGAACTAGGGGACATCAGAGTTCAGTCTGTATAGAAGAGTGTGAAGTTTCTCAAATGCAAGACACATAGTTCATTTAAATATTTTCAGTTATTTACTTTGTGTATGAATTTAAGAACAAAGAAAAGTCATTTAGAAAATGAGAAACATACTATATATAACAATATATAACATACAACATAATTGGGTATATTTGTGTTTAAGTATGTGCGTGGGTGTGTTTTCTATTTTGTATGTATGTATTTTTGTCATTTAACTTTACCTACCAGTGTTTGGGGACTACTCCTGACTCTGGTTAACACTATCAAGTAGTGCTGGGGACAAACCCAGACCAGTCATACACAAAGCATTGCTCACTATAGTGAGTGAGATCTCCAGCACTTTCTCTTCTTTTTGAGACAACAATGGTTTACACAGTTATACATATTTAAAGGGCAGAGTTTTAAACCTCTTCAAAATCTATAATCTTGCACCACTTTATAATCTTGCACCACACACACTAGTATTGTTATAGCTCTACCATAGGTCAATGAACCCTTTCTTGCTCTACTTTTCTCACTGATACCTTCAGTTCTTTGATATAATTTCAAATACTGTGCTTTAGATGTACTTTTTAATTATTGTCTTACTTTCCAATATTTCAAATATGAGTGAAATAATCCTTTATTTATCTGTCTCCTAAACTTTTTTTTGACTTTCGATGTTCTTTCCATTTCTGTTCATTACAGATTCACTGTCTAGCCAGGAAAAATATTCTAGTTCGCCCTTGGAAAACAAAGGAGGATCACCAGCAATGGGGATTTTTTAGACTGTCTATACTTTGAAGCTATGTAGTCTTTTATAGAAATGACTGTTTTATGAGCTAATAAGTGAAGACAAGTAGAAACCAAGTTCTTTTAGCTACCATTGCTGTTTCTTCATTAACTCAGATGTTTATTGCGTATAACTGTGTAGTGTGTGTTAGTTTGCCTGTAGTGTGTGTTAGTTATAAGAATAGGTTAATTATAGTTCATCTTATTGCTTCTATCCACAAGATTGTGAAATTTCTCCAAAAGGCATCTACTGGCAGCCCACATCCTGTTATTTTGTTTTTTAGTTAAATATTTTTGTTTGTTTGTTTGGGTAACACCTGTCATCTCTCAGGGTTACTCCTGGCTCTATGCTCAAAAATCGCTCCTGGCAGGCTTGGGAAACCATATGGGACGCCGGGATTCAAACCACTGTACTTCTGAATGAAAGGTAAAGGCCTTACCTCCATGCTATCTCTTCGGCCCCTCAGTTAAATATTTTATCTTTCATTTTTATTATGGTTTATATACTATGGTTTCAGTAGTGTTAAACTATACAGTTTTGATATGTAGAGTTATTTTTTTCTTAACGCCACCAAAAGCATGACTTTCACTATTATCTTTCTACCTCCTCTAGTTGTCTGACCTTCAGTACCCTATCTCTGTTCTCCTCCCACTGTTTTCTAACCTAAGACTAAGGCCTTTTCATGGTTAAATATTGTCTATCTCTTGACTCTCTGTACTCCATAGATAAGTAAAATAATGTGGTATTTGTCCTTCTCTTTCTTATTTATTTGACTTAATTTAATGCCTACCTGCTCCATCCACTTTGCAGTGAACTTATCTTTTCTTACAGCAGTTATAAAGCTCACAACTTTTTTTATGTTCAGTAGTTTCTTGCCTTCTATTCCAGTAGAGTAAGTATAGATTCATAGTATTGGGGTCCCAGATGCCAATAACCAGGATCCCTTACTTCCTGCTCACTCATCTCAGTCTTCCCATTACTGCTGTTTGTTTCACCAAACAGCACAATACACAATACAAATGTATTATACTTGTTCTCATACATGTTGTACTAGTATTTGTACTTGTACTGTACTTGTACTAGTACTTGTACTTGTTGCATAGTACAAGTGGAGTTGATTTCTAGGTAAAAAAAATTCATATATTCTGTCTGGATATCAGCCCCTTCTCTTTTCCTATGTAATCTCTATCATATTGGTTTCAGGTCAGTTTCTATTAGGTTAATCAATTTTTTTTTGTGTGTAGAATATCAGTGATGGTTGGCAGAGTTGACTTTTTTTTTTTTGCTAATTTGACCAAGTCTCTATCTATATATTTTAGGATTATTTAAAAAAGCATTGTGGGCTACTCAGATAAATGTAATACTGAAGGACTGCATTTATGGTATAATGGGTAAGGAGCTTACCTTGCATGTGGACAATCTGGGTTTTATCTACAGCATCCCATATCAACCTTTAAGGCCTTCCAGGAGTCACCACTGAGCACAGAGCCCAGAGTAAATTCTGAGCATATCCATGATGTTGTCCAAAAACCAAAAATAGATAAGAGTTCCTTTCTCTCCACATCCCTGCCAACACTGTTTATTCTCATTCTTTGTGATGTGTGCCATTCTCTGTGGTGTGAGGTGGTATCTCATTGTTGTTTTGATTTGCATCTCCCTGATGATTAGTGATGTGGAGCACTTTTTCATGTGTCTTTTGGCCATTTGTATTTCTTCTTTGTCAAAGTGTCTGTTCATTTCTTCTCCCCATTTTTTGATGGGATTAGATGTATTTTTCTTGTAAAGTTCTGTCAGTGCCTTGTATATTTTGGAGATTAGCCCCTTATCTGATGGGTATTGGGTGAATAGTTTCTCCCACTCAGTGGGTGGCTCTTGTATCCTGGGCACTATTTCCTTTGAGGTGCAGAAGCTTCTCAGCTTAATATATTCCCGTCTGTTAATCTCTGCTTTTACTTGCTTGGAGAGTGCAGTTTACTCCTTGAAGATGCCTGTAATGTCCTGGAGTGTTTTGCCTATGTGCTGTTCTATATATCTTATGGTTTTGGGGCTGATAACTACATTTTGAACTGTCCTAATAATGAGAATGTATGAGGGAAATGGAGAGCCTGTTTAGAGTACAGGCGGGGGTCGGGTGGGGAGGAGGGAGATTTGGGACATTGGTGATGGGAATATTGCACTGGTGATGGGTGGTGTTCTTTACATGACTGAAACCCAAACACAATCATGTATGTAATCAAGGTGTTTAAATAAAAAAAATATTTTTAAAAAGAATAAATATAGAGGAGAGGAGGGCTTCTGTCCACCAGACTGATAAAAAATATGACATTCAAGTGAGTTTCTTAAATTATGTCTTTATGAGAAATGTAATTTATCTATGAAGTTATATATGTCTTCTAAAGGTACAAACTTTATCAAATATAAAATTGTAAAAGTAATAGTACTTAAAATTATATGGGCCAATGGTTTCATGGCAACAATAAATTATAATTATTATATTATTTATATTTTAACATATAATTTAAACATAGAATGTAATTTTGTATATTTAGGACTTTGTTGTGCATATTAATCAAGTAATATCTTTGTAATACTTCCGCACTTAAAAGTTTATTTTGTATAAATTATGTTGTTTCTATAATTATTCAGTTTCAAGTATTAAAGTATCCCAAATCCAACATTTTAGAACTACATAAATTTCATATTATAAGGATCCTATAGGTTGACTGCACTGCTTGAGATTCTTCCTAAAATCACTTGCTCACCTGAATTCCACTGATTTTGTGCTACCATTAGTAAATTGTCTAGCTTGATTCATTTATATGAAACTTCACTGTTTCTGTCTTGGATTATAAAACTTGTGAACAGTGGGAGAAAGCCTGAGGGGTGGGGTAGAAGGATGAAGATTAGACTACAGGGGAAATATTTTATCTTTTCATTGATCTTGCTTAACACCTACTTTTGAATTAAGATTAGGATAGTTACAAAAATCTACTTAGATGAAAAACTGATCTTATAAGTATAAAATAATTTTTAAATATAGCTTATATCTTTGTTGGTTATATATTTTGTTATATATTTGTTGTTGGTTCACAAACTTGTTTTTATTATTTCCTAATTCTAAAAAGTCCACTTACATTTTAAATTTTACGCTTCATTATAAAAGTATAATATATAAACTTTTAAGCTAAAATCTTGAGATCTAGTACTTTGGCTTTATGCATTGGCCTTCTCTCTTTCAAAAATAGGGACATCTTGCATGTAATGACACCTCTTTTCTTATTTTTTCATGATTTTTATTACTTAATAATTGCTTATATTTGACATAATCTTATATTTCTTATATTTTTATTAATATATACTATATCTTACATATAATAACATTTTATGTTTTGTATTTTGCATATATTTAGGAGTTGTTCATATTTAATAATCTAACACTCTAGATTATTTTTTATGATTTTTAAAATTTTTACTTTAAAGAATATGCATTTAGTAGTACACAGTTTACCATAATATATTTTGTTTTCAAATAAGTGAGAGCAAAATTATTTTTGAAAAATAAATAGCAAGTAAAAAGTGAAAAGGCAAAGAAAGAGACAAGCAAATTTGTGAAATTATTGTATCTCCAATGAGGTCATTTAGACATTGGCAGAAAGTTTAGTAAGCTCTTGTTGGTAGCTGACCATTCTGTTAAGTAATTTGTTTCTGAACATGAAGTGACCTCAGCTATTCATTGGTATCTAAATTGGTATGTTCTTTTTTTTTGGGGGGGGGGGCACACCCGGCAGTGCTCAGGGGTTACTCCTGGCTGACTGCTCAGAAATAGCTCCTGGCAGGCACGGGGGACCATATGGGACACTGGAATTCGAACCAACCACCTTTGGTCCTGGATCAGCTGCTTGCAAGGCAAAGGCCGCTGTGCTATCTCTCCGGGCCCTAAATTGGTATGTTCTTAGGGTGATGACAGCATCAAACAAATGAAGTTGTCATATGCCTGGCCATTTGGTCTATGAAATCAAAGCACTATTACTGATACTAAGGCATTTGTGGGGCATGTTCTCAGCTGCCATGTCTCCTGGAAGTAGGAGAGTGAGGGAGGTGGGGCTAGGGAAGATGGCTGCATTCACTTCTAAAATGTCCTGGTGATATCAGCCCAAATATGCATACCTGGAGTTTTATCAGATTGGTTTACAGTTCATTTTTGCAGTTTTTACCTTTAATTGTTTTTATTCAAATTCATTTTATTTATTGGACAATTTGGTAAATTGTTCAATGGTAAATGAAAGCTACTCCTGGTCCTGTGCTGGGGTTCACTCACACTAACTACACAGAGCTGAACATCAAACCAAGTCAGTTATGTGCAGGGCCAGCTTCTTAACCCCTCTGCCATCCTCCAGCCCTTCCAACCTAATTTTAAATAATTTATTTTTATATGAGAAGTATTTTTCACTACACTTCTCCTGAACTAATTTGTAATATTTTTTATTTTTCTTTTTTAATCCTAAATTTTTCTATCACACTTTTTATCTTTATTTACAGGATTAAATTTTATTTAAAACACTTTCTAACTCAAAATGTAGGAAAACAGTTTATACATATACTCTTGTGTCCCAAGAATGCTTCCTTATAAATGGATGCCATTTATATATTTTAAAGATGTTCATATTTTCTAGTAAATCATGATTTTTATCTAGACTCACATTTTTTTCAATCAGGAAAAGAGATGCAAGTTTAATTTTGATTCTTGATATATGATTCACACAATGGTTGTCTTCATCTACATATTGTATCTCTACAACTTGCCTAAAATGTAAAGTTTAGGAGTGCTCTATTTCTAGGCCTTAGAAGTCACCAAAATTAATGTGTTTGTGTATCAATTTGTTGGAACATATAATTGCTTAAAATACAAGTGACTCCTAAATGTAAAAATGATATGGCTGAAGGTATTGATAAAATTGCATGTTGACTGACCTATTTGAAAAGTCCTCATTTAGAATTGCATCACTTTTAAAGGTTTCAAAGGATCTGCCCCATATATTTTCAGGTCAGAAAACTGTAGAAGTAAAGGTTCTCCTGATGGATGAGCTAATTTTGCATTTCACTAAAGCACAGTTATAAATAGTTCTAATGATTTTTTAGAAGCCTTGATGGCTTCTAGCACACTAAACATATTAATTATCTAATCATTCTAAGTTCTTTGATTTTCCTCAGGAGGGAGATGCTACAGGAAGTCAAAGAATTTAAAGCTTGAGCCCCTAGGTGCATTAAGTAGAAACAAAGAGTGGGCCACATATATCATATGTGACAGGCAAAATTGTCACAATGATGTGGAGCAATTATGTAGTCATAACACATTAAAACCAGATTCCTGAGCGTTTAAGGGGATAATATATATGTTAGAAATGTGTTGCCATTTCATAACTATGTTGGAAAAGCTACATCGTTATAAAAGCTACATGGTATTACATTATGTTATATATGGAAAAACAAAAAGCATATGTTTATTCACCAAGGACAAACCATAGTTTTAGTTGGTAAGAATTTTGATTATCTCCAATTGGTGTTTGTTTTTTTCTTTTACATATCTCTAACTCTCAAGTTACATCAAGTTTTATTGGCATCATGGTAATTCAAATCTTGAGGCAAATGGAATAGCCACTGTGCTTACTATTGCAAGTATCTGCTTTAGTAAGAAGAGTGTTCCAGAGCTTTGCACTGATAATTTAATGTAATGTTCTGCCTAGTATCTACTCACAACTTATGTTCTAATGAGTGTTCACTCCCAAAGATGGTGTCTTTGTTTTTGAAGTAAAATTCTTCACTGACTAGCAAGGACTATACAAGAAAGATCACAATTTCTGGTATGCCCAATGTGCAGTATGTCCTTTTATTTTGTGTAGATTTTACTAGGAGGTCCTATTTATTTAGTCAGGATAATCTTAATAGGACTATGGTAACATCATCAGAATTCCTTAAGTTTATCTGAGAAAAATTTGTTAAAATATGATAGATTTAATTTTTATTTTTATAATATATTTATTTAAACACCATGATTATAAACATGTTTGTAGTTGAGTTTCAGTTATAAAAAAGAACATCCTTGGGGTCTGAGAGATAGCATGGAGGTAAGGTGTTTCCCTGGCATGCATGCATGCAGAAGGGGGATGGTTCAAATCTCTGCATCTTTTATGGTCCCTCAAGCCTGCCAGGAGCGACTTCTGAGCACAGAGCCAGGAGTAACCCCTGAACACTGCCAGATGTGACCCCAAAACCAAACCCCCACAAAAAAAACACTCCCCTTTACCAGTGCAACATTTCCACCACCAGTATCCTTCATTTCACTTGTGCCTCAATCCCTGCCTGTATTTGAGACAGGCATTCTATTTCTCAAATTCACTACTATTGTCATGATTTTGTCAATATAGTTATTTCTCTAATTACACTCACCATTCTTTGTGGTAAGCCTCATATAGTGCACCGGTCCTTCCAGACCTCTTTTCTAATTGTCTGGGTATTATTACAATAATATTCTTTATTTTTCTTAAATTCCACAATTGTATGAGACTATTCTGTGTCTATCTCTATCTCTCTCCCTCTGACCCATTTCACTCAGCATAATAGTTTCCATGTCCATCCATGAAGAGGAAAATTTTATGACTTCATTTTTCTTAATGGCTGCATAGTATTCCATTGTGTATATACCACAGGTTCTTTAGCCACTCATTTGTTGTGAGGCATCTGGGCTGTTTGTAGATTCTGATTATTGTAAATAGTGTTGCCATGAATATAGGTGTGCAGAAAGGATTTTTGTGTTATGTTTTTGTATCCCTAGCATATATCCCTAGGAGTGGTATGGCTGGATCATATGGTAGCTCGATTTCCAGTATTTTGAGGAATCTCCATATTGTTTTCTAGAAAGGCTGGACTAGACGGCATTCCCACCAGCAGTGAATGAGTTCCTTTCTCCCCACATCCCTGCCAGCACTGATCTTGTTTTTTGTGATGTGTGCCAGACTCTGTGGTGTGGTTAATGAAAGCAGCATGATCAAAAAAGGAAAATATGATAGATTTTAAAGCTTTATGGAAGCAAAATTTTTGATAAAAATACTGAATACAGCACAAAGAAGAGAAATAAAATAAAGAAATTCTATTTATATTAATTTTTAATGAGTTAATAGGTTTCAAGGCCACATATTTTAATTACTATATACATCACAATTTACTGTTTTTATTTTTGAATCTTTCATGTTTTCTTTATATTTTTTTTTCAGATTTGGGTCACAACTGGTGGTATAGGGCTTAACCTGGCTCTGTGCTCAGGGATCACACATGGTAGAACTCAGGACAATATATGCTGCCATGGTTGAATCCAGGTTATCTATGTGTAAAGTAAGCTTCTTATTCATTGAGCTCATCAATCATTATATTTTCTTAAAGAACAATTAAAAGGATATGTAGCAAGGCCAGAGTGATAGCACAGTGGGTAGAACACTTGCCCTGCATGCAGCTGACCGGGTTCAACACCTGGCATTCTATATGGCCCTCTGAATCTTCCAGGAGTGATTTCTAAACTGAGAGCCAGGAGTAAGCACTAAGCATTTGCAGGTGTGGACCAGAAACAAACAAAAAAAGAGGTTGTAGCTATGAAGTTGGGCATTTTGTTTGTTTGTTTATTGTAAAAAAGCACAGAGAAAAGGAAATTTATTATTTTACAAATTATTATTTCAAGAATGCTTAATACTGTAAACTGCTTCATTTTATTTTTAATTTTAAACATAATCAAACCTAGTATTCACACAAGAACCCTAACCAGAACCATAACTTTAATCTTAGTCAAACTCTTACACTATTTCTGATACATGCCTTGTCCTAAACCAGCTAGATCTCTGGTCCATTCCTAAATATCTTGCACTAGGTTGACACCTGATTGCTCCCTGCCACTGCATATGTTCCCCAAGCACAAACAGGACTAATCTCTGAGAAAAGAGTCAGGAGTAATCTTTGAGTACAGTTGCTCTTTCACCCTCACTCCTCTAGTGTACATGTGCATAGGCACATTAAAATGGGAAAATACTATACATATAAATAAGATCCTATCTAATAGAGATTGGTACAGACAAATCTTATAGTGCAAAGGGACCTTACACCCTGAACATTGACATAACGACCTGGCACAGACCTCAGAAGAAAGGGCATTTCCCTGAACCAGGGAAGCCATCCACAAAACATCCAGGCTGGTCTATAGCATCACCTGGAAGCAATCCTCTACCAAGGAAGACTCTACACTGCTCAGACATTGTCCTGCTTAAAAGAGACTTCCATTAACACTGAGAAGACTTAACAACAACAACGATTTGCTTACAGGACAGGGCTCCCTGCATTGCCCTTTGATTGTAAGGTGAAACCAGAGGACGCTCCACATCCTGACTTCAATGTTGGATATACAGATTCCAGGATCTTAAATACAGAAGCTTGATACCAACAACAGAGACTGTGTGAAAAATATAAGTGTGTTGGCACTACAGACAATGTCTTGGATTGGACGATCTAGCTTGCCTGGAGCCTAGAGTTGGTCTTGTGCCAGGAACCTTCAGGGGTCGGGTCGTTTTGTATTTAGGCCAAGGTTATTTCTTGCCATGTCCCTCATATTTTGGTGGGCCTATGCAAACAACAATTGCCACTCTAACACGATTTTTGCTGTGCTCCTTTGATTCTAATCCTTAAAAAGAACCCAGTTAAGATTTGAGGTTAACTTAAGCTAATATGCATGAATATGGAAATGTAAAAAAAATGCTATGCCTGTAATGTTTAAGGAGTTATGTAAGTTTTATGGCTTTAGATTGCCTTGTGTGCTGTTAAGAAATATTATAGTGTGTTACAATCTTAATGTTCTTTGGATGAAATTTCAAAGTTGGGATATCAGCAAGGGGACTTCTGAGAATTATGTTATGTATTGTCCTTCCACTGTAACTTTACCTTGTCCTCTTTCTTTGCATCCTTGTTCTCATAATTAAAAATAAAAAAAATTAAAAAAAATATCACTATGTACCTAAAAAAAAATAAATAAAAATAAAGGTTGAACTAGACGGCATTCCCACCAGCAGTGGATAAGAGTTCCTTTCTCTCCACATCCCTGCCAACACTGTTGATTCTCATTCTTTGTGATGTGTGCCATTCTCTGTGGTGTGAGGTGGTATCTCATCGTTGTTTTGATTTGCATCTCCCTGATGATTAGTGATGTGGAACATTTTTTCATGTGTCTTTTGGCCATGTGTATTTCTTCTTTGTCAAAGTGTCTGTTCATTTCTTCTCCCCATTTTTTGATGGGGTTAGATGTTTTTTTCTTGTAAAGTTCTGTCAGTGCCTTGTATATTTTGGAGATTAGCCCCTTATCTGATGGGTATTGGGTGAATAGTTTCTCCCACTCAGTGGGTGGCTCTTGTATCCTGGGCACTATTTCCTTTGAGGTGCAGAAGCTTCTCAGCTTAATATATTCCCATCTGTTAATCTCTGCTTTCACTTGCTTGGAGAGTGCAGTTTCCTCCTTGAAGATGCCTGTAATGTCCTGGAGTGTTTTGCCTATGTGCTGTTCTATATATCTTATGGTTTTGGGGCTGATATCAAGGTTTTTAATCCATTTGGATTTTACCTTCGTACATGATGTTAGCTGGGGGTCTAAGTTCAATTTTTTGCAAGTGGCTAGCCAGTTGTGCCAACACCACTTGTTGAAGAGGCTTTCCCTGCTCCATTTAGGATTTCCTGCTCCTTTATCAAAAATTAGGTGGTTGTATGTCTGGGGAACATTTTCTGAGTATTCAAGCCTATTCCACTGATCTGAGGACCTATCCTTATTCCAATACCATGCTGTTTTGATAACTGTTGCTTTGTAGTACAGTTTAAAGTTGGGGAAAGTAATTCCTCCCATATTCTTTTTCCCAATGATTGCTTTAGCTATTCGAGGGTGTTTATTGTTCCAAATGAATTTCAAAAGTGTCTGATCCACTTCTTTGAAGAATGTCATGGGTATCTTTAGAGGGATGGCATTAAATCTGTATAATGCCTTGGGGAGTATTGCCATTTTGATGATGTTAATCCTGCCAATCCATGAGCAGGGTATGTGTTTCCATTTCCGTGTGTCCTCTCTTATTTCTTGGAGCAGAGTTTTATAGTTTTCTTTGTATAGGTCCTTCACATATTTAGTCAAGTTGATTCCAAGATATTTGAGTTTGTGTGGCACTATTGTGAATGGGGTTGTTTTCTTAATGTCCATTTCATCCTTATTACTATTGGTGTATAGAAAGGCCATTGATTTTTGTGTGTTAATTTTGTAGCCTGCCACCTTACTATATGAGTCTATTGTTTCTAGAAGCTTTTTGATAGAGTCTTTAGGGTTTTCTAAGTAGAGTATCATGTCATCTGCAAACAGTGAGAGCTTGACTTCTTCCTTTCCTATCTGGATTCCCTTGGTATCCTTTTCTTGCCTAATCGCTATAGCAAGTACTTCCAGTGCTATGTTGAATAGGAGTGGTGAGAGAGTACAGCCTTGTCTTGTGCCAGAATTTAGAGGGAAGGATTTCAGTTTTTCTCCATTGAGGATAATATTTGCCACTGCCTTGTGGTAGATGGCCTTCACTATATTGAGAAAGGTTCCTTCCATTCCCATCTTGCTGAGAGTTTTGATCAAGAATGGGTGTTGGACCTTATCAAATGCTTTCTCTGCATCTATTGATATGATCATGTGGTTTTTATTTTTCTTGTTATTGATGTTGTGTATTATGTTGATAGATTTACGGATGTTAAACCAGCCTTGCATTCCTGGGATGAAACCTACTTGATCGTATTGGATGATCTTTTTAACGAGGCATTGAATCCTATTTGCCAGGATTTTGTTGAGGATCTTTGCATCTGCATTCATCAGTGATATTGGTCTGTAATTTTCTTTTTTGGTAGCATCTATGTCTGGTTTAGGTATCAAGGTGATGTTGGCTTCATAAAAGCTATTTGGAAGTGTTTCTGTTTGTTCAATTTCATGAAAGAGTCTTGACAAGATTGGCAGTAGTTCCTCTTGGAAAGTTTGATAGAATTCATTAGTAAATCCATCTGGACCTGGGATTTTGTTTTTCGGCAGACATTTGATTACTGTTTTAATTTAATCAATGGTGATGGGGGTGTTTAGATATGCTACATCCTCTTCCTTCAACCGTGGAAGATTATAAGAGTCCAAGAATTTATCCATTTCTTCCAGGTTCTCATTTTTAGTGGCGTAGATTTTTTCAAAGTAGTTTCTGATTACCCTGTGATTCTCTGTCATATCAGTAGTGATCTCTCCTTTTTCATTCCTGATACGAGTTATCAAGTTTCTCTCTCTCTCTTTCTTTGTTAGGTTTGCCAGTGGTCTATCAATCTTGTTTATTTTTTCAAAGAATCAACTTCTGCTTTCGTTGACTTTTGGAATCGTTTTTGAGTTTCCACTTCGTTGATTTCTGCTCTCAGCTTTGTTATTTCCTTCTGTCTTCCTATTCTTGGGTCCTTTTGTTGAGCATTTTCTAGTTCTATTAGCTGTGTCATTAAGCTACTCAGGTAAGCTCCTTCTTCCTTCCTGATGTGTGCTTGCAAAGCTATAAATTTTCCTCTCAGTACTGCTTTTGCTGTGTCCCATAAGTTCTGATAGTTTGTGTCTTTATTGTCATTTCTTTCCAGGAACCTTTTTATTTCCTCCTTGATTTAATCTCGGACCCACTGGTTATTGAGCATGAGGCTGTTTAACTTCCAGGTGTTAAAGTGTTTCTTCTGAGTCCCTTTGGAGTTCACAAATAATTTCAGAGCCTTGTGGTCAGCGAAGGTAGTCTGCAAAATTTCTATCCTCTTGATCTTATGGAGGTATGTTTTATGTGCCAGCATGTAGTCTATCCTGGAGAATGTCCCATGTACATTGGAGAAGAATGTGTATCCAGGTTTCTGGGGATGGAGTGTCCTATATATATACACTAGGCCTCTTTCTTCCATTTCTCTCCTCAGGTCTAGTATATTCTTGTTGGGTTTCAGTCTGGTTGACCTATCCAGTGTTGACAAAGCAGTGTTGAGGTCCCCCACAATTATTGTGTTGTTGTTGATATTATTTTTCAGATTTGTCAACAGTTGTATTAAATATTTTGCTGGCCCCTCATTCGGTGCATATATGTTTAGGAGAGTGAATTCTTCCTGCTCTACGTACCCCTTGATTAATATAAAATGTCCATCTTTGTCCCTTACAACCTTCCTGAGTATAAAGTTTGCATTATCTGATATTAGTATGGCCACTCCAGCTTTTTTATGGGTGTTGTTTGCTTGGATAATTTTTCTCCAGCCTTTTATTTTGAGTCTATGTTTGTTCTGACTATTCAGGTGCGTTTCTTGTAGGCAACAGAAAGTTGGATTGAGTTTTTTGATCCATTTAGCCACTCTGTGTCTCTTAACTGGTGCATTTAGTCCATTGACGTTGAGAGAAAGAATTGTCCTGGGATTTAACGCCATCTTTATTTCAAAATTTGGTGTGTCTTTTGGGTAGTCTTGTCTTAGATTAGGTCTTTCAGTTTTTCTCTTAAGACTGGTTTTGTGTCTGTGAAGTTTCTGAGCTGTTTTTTGTCTGTGAAACCATGTATTCTTCCGTCAAACCGGAAAGTGAGTTTTGCTGGGTATAGTATTCTGGGTGAAGCATTCATTTCATTCAGTCCTGTCACAATATCCCACCACTGCTTTCTGGCATTGAGTGTTTCTGGTGACAGGTCTGCTGTAAATCTCAGGGAAGCTTGCTTGAACGTGATTTCCCCTTTTGATCTTGCTGTTTTCAGAATTCTGTCTCTATCTGTGGGATTTGTCATTGTGACTAGGATGTGTTTTGGGGTGGTTTTTCTGGGGTCTATTTTGGTTGGTACTCTTCGGGCATGCAGGATTTGATCACATATGTTCTTTAGCTCTGGAAGTTTCTCTTTAATGATGTTCTTGACCGTTGATTCTTCCTGGATATTTTCTTCCTGGGTCTCTGGGACTCCAATGATTCTTAAGTTGTTTCTGTTGATCTTATCATAGACTTCTATTTTCATCTGTTCCCATTTTTTGACTAATTTTTCCATTGTCTGCTCATTTGCTTTAATTTTTTTGTCCAATCTCTCCTGCTGTATGGAATTGTTATTTATCTCATCTTCCACAGCACCAAGTCTATTCTCAGCTTCTGATACCCTGTCCCAGAGCTTATCCATTTTGTCATTCACTTCGTTTACTGACTATTTCAGTCCTATTAGTTGACATGTTATTTCAGTTTGGAGTTTTGTGATTTCTGTCTTCATATTTTCTTGGTTCTTATTAGTGTTCTGTTCAACTCGATCCATGGTTTCTTGGAGTCTGTTGAGCATCTTCCATATTGCTAGTCTAAAGTCCTTATCTGAGAGTTTGATTAGTTGGTTGGTCATTATCTGGTCCTCAGAATTGTCATCTTCATTCTCTATGTCTGATGCTGGCCTGCGTTGTTTCCCCATTGTCATACTTGTATTGTGGGTTTTTCTACGTGTTGTGGTGGTATTCATTGTCTATATGATGCAGGCAGCACACTCCTCTGGCTCCTCCCTTTCTTGATGGGCTGACTTGCCTCTAAGGGAGGGGAGTCCTCCGTGGATGAAGCCGCACACTGGGTCAAATCTTAGGCCCGAGCATGCAACAGAGAAGACAGTCCGGAGAGAAATGTTTGCTTCTGTGATATAGCGCCGTTCTTAGTGTGATTTTTCCTTCTTGTTGCAATGGAGTTCTTTCCTTAGAAAGAGTGCACAGCCGTGTAGCGAAGCAGAGCGGCCGTGCTCCGCTGGAGCCTCTTTTTGCCCCACTCGCAAGAGTTTCACGCAAGAGGACAGTAGACAGACATAGACAGGTCACACTCACAGTTTTTCACAGGTGGGCCCCACTGGGCCGGTGTACTTTCGCGGATTTTCCCCACCTGGTGTCACACACAGGGAGCTGGCTTTTGCAAAGCTTTGCCGGTTTTCATGCTCTGTAGTCCCTCCCTGAAAATGGCGTCTGGGTGAGCGAGTTTTCTGGAGGCTCTTTTTGCCCCACTTGCAAGAGTTTCATGCAAGAGGACAGTAGACAGACATAGACAGGTCACACTCACAGTTTTTCACAATTGGGCCCCACTGGGCCGGTGTACTTTCGCAGATTTTCCCCGCCTGGTGTCACACACAGGGAGCCGGCTTTTGCAAAGCTTTGCCGGTTTTCATGCTCTGTAGTCCTTCCCTGAAAAAATCAAAATTTGATTTTCATCCAGTATCTAACTTCCACTTTCAAGTTTTGTCATCGTGAAAACCATTCATTGAGCCTGTACCTCTTCCTAACTCATGCAATAGCCTCACACTAAACCTTACCTAAATCTAAGCCTAAACTTAACACTTTGCCTAAATTGAGCAGTTTTCCTATGAATGACATTAATATTTAACTTTTAACATAGATAAATCTATTTTAACATTTAGTTTAATTATAAGATATAGGCCCAAAATAGATAAGGTTTTTACAGGGCTAGGATTAAAGGTAGCATTATGTTTAGGGTTATGATTAGGTTCTAAATTTGGCTATGTTTAAAGTTAAAAATGAAATGTTAGACTAAGGGTTAGGATTAGGGATAGCATTCATATTTAGTTTAGAGTTTCATTTTAGCTCTGCTGAAATTTGAAAATTTGAAAGTAGGTATAGTCTGTTCATTCAGGCTAATTCTGAATTTTAAGATTAGGCAAGGGTAAGGTTAATATAGGGTTTGGATTTGCGTTAGAGTTAGAGTCAGTGTTTCAGAATAATGATTCATCTTAAAGTTAGAATATAGGGACCAGAGAGATAGCACAGCAGTGTATGCCTTGCACACAGCCCATTCAAGATGGACCTGGTTTGATCCCTGGAATCCCATATGGTCCCCCTAGCCAGGAGTAATTTCTGAGCGCATAGCCAGGAGTAACTCCTGAGCATTAACGGGTGTGGCCAAAAAAAACAAAAAACAACAACAACTACAAAAGTTAGAGTACAGATATTTTTTAATGCTTAAAGAGGAATTTAGGTATAGAAAATATATAACTTAGCTAATTAATAGACAGCATAGACCAAGTTAAAGTTAATATGGGTTTAGGATTAGAGTTAAATTTAGCATTAGGATTAAGGTTATGGTTCACATAAGATTAATAATTAATGTTTACTATGTTCAAATTTGAAAATTAAAGTTAGTTGCAGGGTGATTGTTAAATTTAAGCAAATTGTTAGTTTTTTGTCTAGGTTAAGGTAAGGCTATATTAGGGTAAGGTTTACAGATAGATTGAGGATTAGGGTTAGTAAACAAGTTTGTGTTAGAATTAGGATATAGGCTTGGCTATATTTAATGTTTAATTTAAAAGTTAGGTATAGAGCAATTGTTTAATATGACTGGCATTTGGTACTATTTTTTATTTATTTATTTTTTATTTTTATATAAATTTATATAAATATTTGTGATGAATGTATTTAAAAATTGAATCACCATGATATACAGTCACAAATTTGTTCATGATTGAGCATCAGAGGTAGGTACAATTTCTAACACCTTTATGTTCCTTTACCTGTGAATATTTCCCACTATCAATGTCCACAGTTCCCTCACATAGGGAAGATACTTTTCTTCTCTTTGTTTTTCTTTATTCTCTTTCTTCCTCTCTTCTCTCTCTTCCTTTTTTTTCTTCAAGGCACTATAATTTTCAGTAATATTAACAGAGGGGTATCATTTTATCACTGCTTCAGGCAGTGACCATATCTGCCTCCACCCAGATCCAATGACTCAACCTCTTCTCAAAAGAGATGTAAAGAAGATGTAAAAAATTATGAGTACACGCAGCTGGAAGCAGGCAGTGTCTGGAGGAGATGCAGGTCACATTCCCTACCCTACTGAGGCCATGCCAGCTGCACCTACCACCCACAATCACCATTTTGCCATAAGCCCAGCTTCACACTCATTTACGACCTTCTGCAGACACCAGTCTAACTAAATCAACAGGTAGTCAGTATTAGGGCTGATGTCATCAGGACTTTGCACACTCCCAAATTTCTACATGCTACCTTCTTATGCATACAGCAGGCCTGGTAACAGAAAATACACCCCATGAAAGCTACAGTATACATTACAGTGCTTGGAATTTCTGGAGTGCATGGCTGCACAAGCAGTCATACAAAGAGTCTAATCTTTTATTACTGTTATTCTGGTGGGAACACACTGTTTTATATACCAATATGTATTTGAAGCCACCTAATATTCAGAAACAAAAGATGTAACAGAAAGATCAACTAGCAACAAGAACTTAATAAATCTCCTGACAATGACTTAATGAAATAATTGTGAGATGCAATGATTTTCACATTTTTTTAAACAATTTTGCTTCCATTTACCTGGAAACAAATATATTATGATCACTATGTAATCATGGCATTTAAATAAAGAAATATTTTAGTAGAGAAATAAATAATAAAAATAAAACAACATATGTATTTTAAAAAAGATTATGGCTTATGATAGATTTATTGGACAAGTTTTGCTATGTTTAAATTTAAAACTGAAAGTTGATTGTCCAATTAAGGTTAATTGGTAAGTTCAGTTATACTCTTTGTAAGGGTTTAGTATAAAGGTGTGGCTTGAATTAAGGGTAGATTTAGAATTTTGGTATTATTAGGGTTAAGTTAAAGGTTAAATTATATTTAAAGTTGAATGTAAAAGGTAGGGATAGGACATTTGCTAAATTTAGGTTGATTAGTAGGTTAAAGCCTAGATTAGAGTATTTTTGGAATAGGTTTAGGGTAACTTTTAGATTTAAGGGTATGTCTAGGGTTAGGACTTAGGTTCAAAATTGAATATTGACATTGGGTATATGGCAATTTAACTCTAAGATAAGTTGTAACATTAGGCCTAAAATAGTATCCAGTCTGTGTAAGTTTGGTTTATGGCTAGTTTTGTGTTTGGTTTTGGAATTAATATTTTAACTTATATTAAATGTTTTAGTTTAATTTAAATTAGGAATTAAGTTTGTATTAAGTTTGCTTATGTCCAATCCTTAAATGAAAAAAGTAAAATATGATCATTAAATTTAGGATAATTGTTAGTTTTAGTCCTATATTAGGATAAATTTAGTATAGGGTTAGGGCTAAAATTAGTAGTAGGGTTAGATTTAGTTGTGATAGATTAGGGTTTAAGTTTGACTATGTTCAAAGCCAAAAATTAATGGTATTATCTTACGATATTTAAATATGGGCTAATGGACAAGTTTTACAATTGGTAGGGTTTCAAACATCATTTTAGACTTACCACTGCTTTGGCATTGACTTACTCCAAAGAGTGCTCCCAACACCCAGACAACTCAACAACAGTCTGCATGTAGGACAGATCGCTCCGCATTTAATGGTATGCTGAAACTAGAGGATGCTCCACATCAGCCTGACATCAATGAAAAAAATGCACAGAATCTAGAGTCTTTAAATATAAGAATCTGATACCAACAATAGCTAAAGTGTGAAAAAGTTTCACCGGGACCACGAAGAATGACTCGGATTGGACGGGCTGGTATGCCTGGAACCCAGAGTCGGTTTTATGCCAATAAACTTCTGGGTGAGGCCTTTTTGTAATCAGGTCAAGGAATTTTTTCCATTTTCCCCATTTTTCTGGACCTATGCAAACAACGGCGATTGCCACTATCACACCTTTACTATATTTTATTACTCTTATCCTTTAAGGAAAAAAAAACACAACTTACTGAACTTAAAATAAGGGAGGCAACAAGACAAAACAGGTGCAAGACTACTAAGTAGTAGGCTAAATACAGAGGGGACAACATATTCTGGCAGCCCTGGGGGTGAGGGAAGAGCATATGGGAGGTAGAACAAAAACGGAGGTGTAAGGAGGACAAAGTGGTGATGGAAATCCTCCCTGATTTTATGTAAATATGTACCTAAAATATTATTGTCAACAATATGTAAGCCACTATGATCAAAATAAAAATTAAATAAAAAAAAATAACTATAGTAGAATGCCTGTCTCGAATACAGGCAGGGGATGGGAAGGGTGGAGGGGGTAATGTTTCACTGGTGAAGGGGGATGTTCTGGTTATGACTGTAACCCAACTATGATCATGTTACTTAAATAAAAAATATATTTAAAAATTAATAAAGTAAAACATTGCAAAAGCATTTGTACCCTGAGTAAGTTTACATCAAGAGTCTGCTTTACTTTGGATTTAAAAGGCTCATTAGCCTCACTGCAAATTTTAAACAGGTGGTATGTATCAAGGAATAACATTTAAAATATATGATTCCATTGAGGTTCCGCAAGTAAACATTGTGTTTAAAGAGCTGGAAAAGTAAATATAGTCATTTACTTTATGTTCGCAGTAAGCCAGGTGGTGCAGTTAAACCTTTTGTCCCAAAGGACAGAGTTAGGCAGCTTCTTGTCTCTGACATCTGATGTCAGAGTGGCAGCTTCGTGGTTTCTGATTGAGAAGCTCCCTGAAGATCTTCAGATTCTTTCCCTGAGGTCCAGGTTAGCTGCAATTTTACTAGGTTTTAAGCAGTTATGTTCGGGGCAAGAAACAGAAAGCTTCAAAACACTCTAATTTATAGTACATACTCTAATTTATAGTATTAACTTCTTTCTGTGGTGTAAATGCTCCCACAATGTCTTATTTCAGGCACCAACATGAAGTAAGTGAATGAAAGTGAGGTTGGAAGGAAATGTGAGTAATTTGATATTTAAGAAGAATCTACAAGCACTGATTAAAAACATGTTTGGTTGCTCTTATTTCTTTATAGATCCCACAATTATTAGGTTGTCAAATTCTTACGATGGTATTTTATTATATACACCAAAGCATTCACACAAAAATGATTGTGCTTGCAACAATATGTAAGTATAAGTATGTGTTGTGTGTATATACACACATGTGTGTATGAATATATATTTTCTCTCATTTACTTTTTCATCAGTGGCATGATGATTGTTGAAAAATCCAGAAAGATGCTGCAAAATATCATTAGGTCCCAACGGGGAACATGGGTGGAGGAAGGATAACACTGGTGGTGCGATTGTTGCTGGAACATTGCATGTCTAAAATTCAACAATGAGTAACTTCATAAATTATGATGTTTGAATTAGAAAATTTAAAAATAAAGTATTAGGGGCTGTAGCAGTGGCACAGCGGTAAGATGTTTGCCTTATATGTGTCTGACCTAGGACTGGCCATGGTTTGATCCCCTGGCATCCCCTATGGTCCCTCAAGCCAGGAGTGATTTCTGAGCGCTTAGCCAGGAGTAACCCCTAAGCATCACATGAGGTGCCCCCCCCAAAAAAAAACATTAGTTTCCAAATGTAGAGTTGGACAATAAAGAAAATAAGGGATGATGATACAGACGAGAGAAACTGTTGGCTGTTGTCTATCTTTCCATAAAACTAATATCTAGGATTAAATAATTTAATATCTTATATAACTACAAGTTAATCATTAGTTTATTGAAATAGTTGATATATGTATATACAATTGATAGGTATAGGTAGATATATTTGGGCGGGAGATAGGGGAAGGTTTGGTTCCACTTTGGTTGCATTGGTCTTACTCCTGGCTCTGGACTTACAGATCACTTCTGACAGTGCTTGCGGATGGGGCAAAGTGACCATAGTTCCTGGGCTTCAACTGAGGTCATCCATATGCGAGGCAAGTGCCTTAATCCTCATGCTACCTCTCTGGCCCCCATATTTATAATTCTCCCATCTTTCGAAGAGCCCAAATCCTAAGACAAATTTGAGATTTTTCTTTAGATTTCTTTTTCTTTAGATTTTCTTTAGATTTGCAGCAATTCAGATCACACTAGTATGGTACTTCCTGGAGAAGAATGACAACCTCGTAATAACAAAGATTAGGTTAAATTTTTCTACAGAAAGGATATTAATCTTTCTAAAAATAGGTCATAGATGCCTTTCAGTGTAGTGTCTTGTATTTGGAGCTACAACTTTATCCTCCTTAAGTAACTGGGAATTAGAAATAGTAGTGACAGTATACAGTATCTGTTTAAGTAGTTAAGAACTTATTCTCATAAAAGGCTTTACAATGCAATCCCATCACAAGAAAAATGTTATTAACAATCAGATAACCTTGATTTTCTTCCTAAAGCACCTCTGAATGAGGTGTGATATAAGATCTTTACTAAGTTATCATAATCCTCTTTATGGCAATATGTCTAATGCATAAAATAGATTGAAAGGCTCTGCTGTTCTCTCATCATTAAAACAAGCTTTGCAATAATCGCAATTCTGTCAGCATTCCATACGACTTTCTCTTATAAAAACCTGTATCAGAGGTGCAAGCGGTAAAGCATCTGCCTGGTGCACACTAGCTTAGGACAAACTGAGGTTCAATCACCTGGCGTCCCATAGAGTCAGTCCCCGAAGCCAGGAGCGATTTCTGAGTGCATAAGCCAGGAGTTACCCCTGAGCGTCACCGGGTGTGGCCCAAAAACCAAAACCAAAACCAAAAACAAACAAAAAAAGAAACAAAACCTGTATCAGTCTCCCATCATTTACCATTCTTAGTATTAATCTAGCCCCTTGTGAGTTTGGACTGAGAATGGGATGGTATTGTTAAATCTTATTTGATCTTAAAAGTAATTACAAAGACTTTTTAAATTTTCTCAAAACCGCCATCATAAACACCACATAAGTTAGATAGGTGCAGGAACTTCCACAGCTTTGTTTTTAAGCTTTTTCCTCAGAAGTTTCCAAGTGTTCCAGTTTTCTTCATAATTTATTTTTCAGATCTCCAAGAAGGTGTGTGTGTGTGTGTGTGTGTGTGTGTGTGTGTGTGTGTGTGTGTGTGTGTGTGTGTACAGTTGTGGTTAATGGTCTTATAGCCACTTTCTGTTATACAATTCTGTATTGTTTTCTAGAGTCACCAGTCCTCTGTACCCTGATTTCTTCACCTGCATGTATCTACCCCAAGAGAAACCACTCTTTTTTTTCTTTTGATTTTTGGGCCACACCCGTTTGATGCTCAGGTGTTACTCCTGGCTAAGCACTCAGAAATCGCCCCTGGCTTGGGGGGGACCATATGGGTTTGCTGGGGGATCGAACCACAGTCCTTCCTTGGCTAGTGCTAGCAAGGCAGACACCTTACCTCTAGCGCCACCTCTCCGGCCCCAGGAGAAACCACTCTTATGTTATCGTTCTCTGAGTTCAATGACATGTAAAATCTTTGTCTTTCCTTATCTTGCTTTAGATTTCATCATTTTCAAATAGCTAGGGTTGTTTTTTGCTTAATAATGTTTTCATAATTTTTTTATTTTTCATTCAATTATAATGAACACATATTTACATCGTTGCCCTGTGAACATATGTGTGCAGTTATCTCTCGGAGATAATGACATTTCCCTCAGATACATGCCCATATCTGGTCAATATAGTAGTTCTGTGTTAAGGGACCTTTATAGTTTGTGTAAGGAATTTCTTTACCTATTTACATTCACACCACCAGTGAAGTTGAATTCCCTTTTCTTCATATTCTTGCCAACATTTCCTGTCTTATGAATGCCATTCTGAAAAGCTGTCAGTAGAAGTTTTTTGATTATTTTTATTCTTTTTTTGCTTTTTTTCCCTTGATGGTTAGTTGATGTTGAGCCCACCAGAAATCACCTACGCTTCACATAGAAACTAAATCAACTCTTTTTCAGGTTTGCCTGGATAATCATGCATTTGTGTCCTAAATTTGGTGACTAATAATAGTTCACTAAATTGGAAGAATAAGGAGAAGGGAAGACTATTGTGACCCCAGTGACAATTTGTGCTTTTAACTGACCTAGGTAGGTAAATTAAAGACTGTGAATGTCAAGATCTTACCTGATATCAGTAAAAACTGTATAGAGGTGAAGTATTTGATTTTATACAGAGACAAAGATTGGGATAAAGTCCTAATTTTCTAAGATAAGGAGGCAACAACATTATGCATTTGACTCCCCTTTCTTTTTAAAAGGTTTGAGAAAGTTGGAAACCAAAACTATAGATATGAGATGAAGATACTACAATCTAGGCTTTTTGCGTGAATGGGACTAAATCTGGACATAGAGAAAGCATTGACAGTATGGGACTCAGTGTCTGGTTGGCATTCCATGCATAGTCAAGACTCTGATCATAGGTGTTAGTCTTATTCTATTTCCTCTCTCTATCATCACTATATAAAAAGAGAGCTCCAAACCTACACCCCAGAACATCACCTTGTGAAAAAGCAGCAGATGTTAGAGCAGCTATACAAATGTTTCATAAATTTTTACCAAAAATTACAACTTTAAAATAACAAAGAAAACATTCTTAAGGAGAATGGAAATACATAGAACTTAAAATGGAGAAAATATAGAATTGGGAAATTATGAAAGGTATAACAAAAAGTAAGTACAATTAGAGACTCTAAATTTAACACAAAATAATTGGTCCAGGATATCAGAACATAGAAACTTGGACAAAGATATTTTCAATAAATCTATATCAAAAACATTGAGAATATATATGTCCAAATATATCTGGTATATGAAGAGTATATTAGTGAAAGGAAGGCTATGGAAATAATTATTTTAATCTTCTATAATAAAGAACTGATGATGTAGAAGACTGCAATATAGAAACAATTGAAACAAAAGAGAATAATTGAAATAATTTAAAAATTATTGAAACAGAGTAAATATGATTTTCAAAAATTATAAAAACAATCAAAACAGTTTCTTTAGAAGATAAAACATAAGAATAATGGGTATCTCTGAAAGAGTAAAGAGAAGAATATTAGCTGAGTATTTTCCAAATCTCAGTTTCGTTAAATAATTCCAAGAAGGTGAAAGTACACCTCAAATTTACAAAAAAAAAATCGAGATAACTCATTACTTAACTATTAAAGTAAATTTTAAATAAATGCAGCTAGTGTGGCACAATGTATTATGCAAACTTTATTCAACTTTTGGGAAGAACCTACAAACTAGGAAGAGAGGATGAAATATAATAAAAAAATAAAACCTGCTATCAAATAATAATAGACCCTAAAATATTAAAAAACTTGTCATTAAATTATTATGTTAAAATATCATTAAAACATAAAGAAACAATGGTTTTCTCAGACAAACCAAGAGCTAATGAATATCATACCACCACACCTTTAAAATTATTTGAAGTATTATTCAACATAGATATCAAAAACTGAAAAACTTCTCATATGCCTGAACTATTCATATCAAAAACAGAAATATTCATACTGTTCATATGTCTGTCTCAGAATATTCAGGATTATTTCATGATCTTATGGTCTATCTTTATCAAATACCAAATTGTTTAAATGCTGAAATAAAACCAAACCCTAGATCTAAATTCCATATGACCCAGTGATGCTACTTCTTAGCATTTAACCTAGTAGCTCCAAAACTCTATACAGACAAGACAGTTTGCCCTCCCTGTTCATTACAGAACTACTCACAATAGCCAAAACCTGGAAATAAGCCAATTTCCTAAGAACAGAAAACTCTGGTATGTATACAGAATAGACTATTATTCAGCTTGAAGAAATGTAAGACCATGAAATGTGCTGCGACATGGATGGATCATGCGAATAAGTTAATCAGAAGGAGATGGAAAGAAAGAATAATCTCATGAGTGGGAATCAAAATTAATAAAGTAAAAAATAATAATTATTTAGAGACAACATAAAGTGAAAATGGTCTTTAGCAAGGAGTTTATGACCTGGAAAGGGATGGGAGTGATTAAATTGGGGTGGGTGGGAGGGACTCTGGGAGACACTAAGAAAGGTGGAGGGGAAATGAATACTTAAAGGAGGGTGTGGGTACTAGAATATTTCATGCATGCAACTTTTCATTAGCAGGTATTGTAAACTATGGAGACTAAAATAAATTATTAAAATATAAAACAAGAATATGAGATAAATTTTAATTAAATTTTAATTTTAAAGTATGTTTTATATATGGCTATATCTGTTGAGAAAAAATGCATTTGAGGATATTAGTTGTGAAAAATATTACACAGGGTTAATTACTGAAATAGAATCTTTAATAGGGAATAAAAGATAGGTCATAAAAAGAGAAATTGTTTTTTTAGATAATTCTTGTACTCCATCTTCCATAAAAGGTTGACAGAGGAATGTGAAGTATAAATTGCTACACAGGAAAAGGTGGTTATGAGTTATGGTTGTTCTCATATTACTGCTTATATATTAAATGAGAAAACATTTATCAGCTGACAATGAAGTGAAAGAGACATAGTGGAAATTTAGGGTTAGAAGAGGTGTGTAATAATTGTCTAACCAAGGAAATATAGCATGACTGCCAGTAACATTAATGCTCAGTATATATTTAAAGGACATGAATTTAAAGTGGGGTCTACTCAATGTCATCTTGTGTTGGTCTGAAGTTACATTCAGCTGGGCAAGGTAACTCGGCAATAAATGAAGGGTTGAATTTAATCTTGGTTCCAGTTTACTCCAGTGGTCACATCCATAATATAAAGAAAAAAGACTACTTAGTGTCATTCCTCTTTTCCAACCCAATTTTCTAGTCCACTTATTGGAGCATGAGGTAATTGAAAATAACATTTGGGGCTAACAAGTACCTTCAATATAGGTAAGATTAAAAATATCTTGGAAGCAATAAAAAAAGTATTTATTGTGAGCTAAGCTTCAAACTTTGTCAGTTATTCAAAATCCACTGAGCTGAAAGTAACAGAAATTGGATTACTTTTGAAAATTGAGAAAAATATATAGTATTCCAAAAGCAGTACACAACTCATAGAAACATATTTTTTCTGACAAAGTTTTGAAAACAAATAGATATTTACCTTCAAGAGCTTATTGTGTGGCACTGGAATTTTATTAGTAGATGGTCAACCATAAAATTACAACAATAGAGTGTATTCTATGAAGTCAAAATGTGTAGCGCTTCTTGGCAGTATTCTTCCTATGGGCAAATCATTCATTATTATGATGATTGATGATGATGATGATTGATGATGATTATTTAAATTGTGATTGATTCTATCAAAAAGTTACATAAAATTGATGACACAAATTTGTAAGTTTTATCCTTCCTCCTTATTTTTCTAGTCATGATGTTTACATTCTTGTTCCTTCTGCTACAATTATAAAAGCAACAATCTACTCTGACCTTGCATTATGATGTTTGTCTAAAATTTACAATGAGGAGCCAACTAAATGCGTCTGATTTAACTGTGTCATGTACCTTTACCAGAAATAGGAATGGAGGATAGTTATAACTACTCAACACCTTTTTCACAGTAGTTAGTTATTGCCATGGTGACCATGAACAACATAACTGCAGGTATATCAGAAAATGGTTCTCTTTTATTCATGGTTTGTATTCATGGGCCTTCACAAAGTTAAAAAAAATTAACAGGCTGTTAAAGTCTGCAAGGAAGCATCCATGCTATTATTCCTTAACTTTTATATAATCCTTCCTAATAGTATTTTAATAGTATGCAGATGACTCATCATTGTATCTTGATTTGCTGAAATAGAAGAGGTCATCAGAAACAAAGTGAAGGGAACAAATATTTCTCTATTGTAAATTTGCCATGTATACATCTCTTTCTCCAAATTTAATGAATTAAATCATCTGAGCCTATTAGTTGTTTTTTTTTTTTTTCAATCAGATTCATTTTGTTTTTGTATGTCTGCCACACCTAGCAATGTTCAAGGCTTACTCTGGCTCTGCATTCTGGGATCTTTCCTGATGAATCTTGGTGCACCATAGATGGGTGCCAGATTGAACCAAGTTTGGGCTGCATGCAAGGCACACCACTAAACTATATATCTGCAATATCATTCCAGACCCTGAGATTCATTTTTAAATGAGATTATTTCTCAGTTTAATGAAGACCCACATTAGGTAGATGGCAAAGGGATCAGTATCTTGGTGGGGAGATTGTCCCCAAAAGCCATTTTTTTACATTTATAAAATTGAGGTGTTTAGTAATTAAAATAGATATAATTGCTTTATTGGGGAATTCAGACTATGTTTACTGAAAATTGAAAGGTTATTCTCCCATAGAGTTCAATTTTTAAAATAATCTATTTTTTTCATTATTCTTCTTGTCTCTATAGCTCTTTAGTCTTCTAAAAGTTTGTTTTGAAGTGTTCTATACTTCTAATTTTGCCCAACAGTTTGATTTGTTTTGCTGGAATTTCTGACCTTGTATGTGCTTTTCATATCAATGCCCTTGATCCTTGATTCTTTAGAATAATGACATAAGCATATGTAGCTGTTTCTTTCCCTCTCTCTTTCTCATCAGTCTCTCACTTCACACTTAACTGTAACAATCTACATGGAAAATAATCTTGAATCCCTAATAAAATTATTTAAGTTGGAGACTTAAACACTAAAAAAACTATCATAAAGTTTTCAATAACATGGATGTAACTAGAGAATGGATATCATGTGGACTGAAATGACAAAAAGAGAAAGATGCAAAATGATTTCTCTCATATGTAGGATATAATGATAGAACAACACGCTAGAAATGAAAATACAGAGCAAAATATGAGAGTACTGATCTACACAATTAGATTGTTGGGGGTGTAGTAGAAGGGGATAGGGGTCCCTGGGGAGGAATGTGGGTACCCTGGTTATGTATGTGGTGTGTGGCATTACACTTCATGAGAAAATATTAAGTGTCATAAATCAAAGTTTCAAACAATAACAAGTAAAATAATAAAAATATATAAATTAGGAACTGTGACAACTTCTCTTATTCTTTTTTCCCAATATAGTTGGTTCCTTGCAATTCTCTGTAATTTAGAATTGTCTTTTCAGCATCTACAATAAATTTTGTGACTTTATAGATCAATGTAGTCTATATTGCTATATAAACTATTTTAATTTCTGACCCATGAATATTTTATGTTTTCTATCTAGTTAGGTACATAATTACTTTCAGAACCATTTTTATAGTTTAGGGTTTACATTGTAATTTTATTTTTAAAATTGTGCTACAAAATAATCTTAATAGTTTGAATTAAATATTATTTTTATTCTGGTATGAATGGAACCTAGAAAGGCTAAAATGAAAGCTAAAAGCCACTTCATGAATGTGTATAAAAGAAACACAGACACCCAGAAAGGGATTTCAGAGAGAGTGCTCTGTTTTCTTGGAAATGGCTTCTTCTCAAGGGAAGAGATAAGTGCTTGAGTGACTTGTCTGCTTTCATTTGGTAAATAAAGGTAGAGATATAACTAAATGCTGTCTGAAAGGGACATAGATCTAGAGTAAGACTAGCTTACTACTCGGCTGACAGAGGCAATATAACTTCCAGTTTAGGAATAGTAACTTTTTCCAGAATGTTCAAGAACAAACTGTAAGTTAATGTTACATTAGTTATGAACATACAGCAGAGAGAACTGGTATATTACAGGTTGCTAAAGACTTTCTGAATGAGTCAAATATGCAACAGACAATTAAGTTATGGCATTCTAGAGCAATACTATGGTCTACAAAAATTTAATTTGCTCTATCAGAAAATTCTTAGAGTGATCATCAGCCAAATAAGGGTAGAAGTTTAAAAAAAAACAAATATGTCTAAGAGAAATGTTGAAGAGAAAATGTCTGTTAAAAAGGTCTATTAAATCTGGAAAAGTCTTGATGTACTCTGTAAGTTTTCCTCTGAAAAATTTATTTTGCAGAGGCCAAAAGGTGGTGGTGCAGTGGTAGAACGTTTGCCTTCACACGGCTGACCTAGGAACGGACCTCATTATTTGGTATTCCTTCAGCATCTCAATATGATTCCCCAAGTCAGGATTTCTGAACACAAAGCCAAGAAGTAACCCCTGAGCATGACCAAGTGTGACCCAAAAAGACAAAAATCAAGAAATTTAGTTTCCAAAAACCAGTAATGATAGTTACTGCAGGTAATTCACTTGCCTTGCACAAGAATGTATCAATGTTTGAGGTCACCCAGAACCTTATATGGTTTCCTGAACCTGGCAGGAGTGATCACTAAGCTAAGTAGGGAACTCTAAGTAAGACTGAATAAAGAATAACTGATATTGGGGCTGGAGAAGATAGTATAGTGGGTAGAGGTGCTTGCCTTGCATTGTGACAACCAGGTTACATTTCCTGGCACTAAATATGGTTCCTCAATTTCCTTCTAGATCACTGAACACAGAGCCAAGGAGTAAGCCATAAGCACTGCTACTATCTTTATTAAAACACTCCATACTTAATAAAGAAAAACATATATTCAACCCTGGAACTAAAGTATATGTAGAATAGATAATAAAATTGTGAATTACTACAAGTTTTCCACTATAACTGTTATTAAGTTATAAATATCTACTAGTGATGTACACACTCGATAAACTTTAATTATTGAATATATGAAGAAAATTTAGTAATATTGTTCAATGTCAAAAATATCAACTAAACCAGATTTGTAATATGTCTTAGCCTGAGAAATAATGCAAGAATTTAGTCACAATCAATTCTACTTTGATTCAGGGCATTGCATATGGTTTTGGAGCACAAAACCAAGAAAAGTTTATGAACACAACGATGTGTGGCACAAATATAAAAATATAAACAAAATCTATAAATATATTTAAGAACTATTTTCTATTTTCAAGTTATGTCAACAATGAAAATATCACCAAAAAGATACCTATAGACCAAATTAATAACATAAGCAAAATATCTATTGCCATCTAGCAAAATAATTCACATTTATATTAAATAAAAATGATGGGATTATAATGATTTAAAGTGGAATGTTTTCAGAGAAAAAAAGCAGAATACTATAATTTTTGATATTTTATTCTCCAAGTAGTTGATTGATTTATAAAAGCAATTACAACCAATATCCTAGAGGGATTCTTCTGAATCAGCTTATTCACTTAATTTTGAGTTATAGTGCACACAAGAGTCAATAAAATACTTTTAATGTGTCTAACGGGAAATATAAAATGAAAATTAAAAATCATTTTATAAATGTATAATAAATAAAACAGAATTGTTTTAAACATGAAGGACAATTAATGTGACAATTGAAAATTCTATAAATAAGAAAATGTTTTAGTATATGATAACATTTGCAGTAATTATTTAGTAAAACTTTGCATAATAATCTACTATAATGCATATACATGAAATAAAATGAAGACTTTGGAGATAGATAGTAGTTCTGTGAGTTATGTGCTTGCTTTACACATAATGGACTCATCTAGCTCCTCAAGCTCTGCAAACCCCTGAGTGCAGAGCTCAAAGTAATCACTAAAAACTGCCAGTAGTGTTTCAAAAATAAATAGGAAATATACAGAATAGGAAAACACCAAAACACAAAACCTAATATCTCACATAAAGAAGATCCAAGAAGGGGGGTCGTGAGGTGCACTAGAGGTAAGGGTGTCTGCCTTGCAAGCGCTAGCCAAGGAAGGGACCACGTTTTGATCCCCCAGAGTCCCATATGGTCCCCCCAAGCCAGGGGCAATTTCTGAGCGCTTAGCCAGGAGTAACCCCTGACATCAAATGGTTGTGGCCGAAAAACAAAAAAACAAACAAACAAAAAAAAAAACAAAAAAAGAAGATCAAGAAGGAACATAATAAGAATAATATATAGAACAAGTACAGGGCATGCACTGTATTTTAAGTTATGAATATCTTATTTGTAATATTTTGTTTTTGTTTTAGGGCAAGCTAGAGGTGGGGAGGGTAACGGGGGATATTGTTGGAGGGAAGATCACAAATGGTGGGACTGTTTTGAAACACTGTATGCCTGAAACAAGTATATTATGAATAACTTTGTAAATTATCAGTGTTTAATAATTATAAGTTTAAAAAAACCTAAAATCTATGTGATAAAGCAAGCTATAGCAGGATGTAGGGGAAGCTACTAGCACAAATAAAACACACTTTTTTTTTTTTTGTGGTTTTTTGGGCCACACCCGGCAGTGCTCAAGGGTTTTCCTGGCTCCATGCTCAGAAATTGCTCCTGGCAGGCACAGGGGGACCATAATGGGACGCCGGGATTTGAACCATGACTTTCTGCATGATAGGCAAACACCTTACATCCATGCTATCTCAGATGATTTTTAATATTAAACAACAGATTTTTAATATTAAAGTCAAAAGAAATCCAATAGAATTAAAACCAGAAATACAGATGATAAATTTTTTAAAGAATGAAACTATGGTGTCCAGAGCAGAGGGTGCAGTAGTAGGCATTTGCCTTGCACATGGCTGACCTAGGAAGGACTGCAGTTCTATCCCCCAGCATCCCCACATAGTCCCCAAGCCAGGAACGATTTCAGAGCACAGAGCCAGGAGTAACCCCTGAGCGTCACTGGATGTGGGCCCAAAAGCAAAATAAAACAAGGAATAGAAAATGGGTAACATAAAAAATATATTGTAGTAAGCAATTTTGTTACAACTTATATAGATTCTGAGAAGTATGAGAGTAAGCATATTTTCCTCTTTTTCAATTAATATTTTAAACACCTTGATTACAAAAATTGATTATAGTTGGGTTTCAGTCATGTAAAGAACACCCCCTTCACCACTGCAATATTCCCATCGCCAATATCCCAAAATCTCCCTCCTCCCCACCCACCCCCACCTTACTTTTAGACAGGCTTTCTACTTCCCTCATTCCATTCATATTGTCATGATAGTTTCTCAATATAGTTTTTCTTTTCTTTTTTTTATTTTTGTTTTTTTTGGGACACACCCATTTGATGCTCAGTGGGTTACTCTCTGGCTAAGTGGCTCAGTAATTTGCCCCTGCATGGGGGGACCATATGGGATGCTGGGGGATCAAACTGCGTCCTTCCTTGGCTAGCGCTTGCAAGGCAGACACTTTACCTCTAGCGCCACCATCGTCGGCCCCAGTTTAGTTATTTCTCTAACTGCACTCATCACTCTTTGTGGTGAGGTTCATGTCATGAGGTGGATTTTCCATTCCTCCTCTTTTTTCTCTGAGAATTATTGCAAAAAACATGTTTTATTTTTCTAAAAACCCATAGATGAGTGAGGACTATTGTGTGTCCTATCTCTCTCTCTCTTCTAACTGATTTTACTCAGCATAATAGATTCATGTATATTCATGTATAGGAAAAATTCATGACTTCATCTCTCCTGACTGATGTGTAATATTCCATTGTATATATGTACCACAATTTCTTTAGCCATTCATCTGTTGAAGGCATCTTGGTTGTTCCTCCAAAAACTGGAAATTGAGCTCCCATAAGAACCAGCTATACCATTCCTAGGGATATACCCTAGGAACACAAAAATTTAATACAAAGATTCCTTCCTCACACCTATATTCATTGCAGCACTATTTACTATAGCCAGACTCTGGAAACAACAAACATATTTTCTTTAAAAAAAAAAAAAAAAAGGATATTGACATGGTGCTGGAGCAATAGCACAGCAGTAGGGCTAAGGCTCCATCTGCCCAATTCTCAGCTAGTGGTTTTACACTAAGGATGTAATCCCTGCGGATTACTGAAATTAGCTATAATGGTGTTTGGCGGCCTCCAGAACTGTGGGAATAATGAGATTGACTCATTTCTACCTCACTCAGTATACGCCTTGTTACTCATTGGTTGGAATCTATAAATGTAGCACCTTGGATTGGTGTTGAGACCAGCTGGTCCCACCTTCCAGATGTGACGATTTCCTTCAGATAAAATATTAGGATGGAGAGGAAGAATGCCCCTTACATTTCTGGGATCTCCTTAGAGCTGGCAGCTTTCTATGTGTTAAGGGTAAACTTGGAGGAACTCCTGAAAATCTCTCTCTCTCATTCTCTCACTCTCTCCTCTCTCTCTCTCTCTCTCTCTCTCTCTCTCTCTCTCTCTCTCTCAATTATTTTCCAGACAGTTATCTGATTCCAAACCCACATCTCTCCAGTGTTCTGGTGTTTAACCAGAGGATTTGCTAATTTAATACAGGACCACGACAGCATTCTTGAGGGATTGCAAGGGTTTGAATCCAGTGATACTTGTGACACATATGATCTCAGCAATTGAACTAGAACTGTCATGTGCCACGCATTGTCCTTTCTCCTCTTACTCGTCAGGTTCCTAAATATATAAATATGATGTATCTTATTTGCTACCAATAATCATATGCTAGTTTCTTAGAGCTACCATAATAAAATACAATATATTGGTTTCTTAAACAATACAAATTATTTATTGTATTTGACTGTCGAGGCTCACAGTCCAAGAACAAGATATCAGCAAGGTTTGGCTCTTTCTTAGACGTCTCTTGTCTATGATGTATATGTGGGCTTGATATGATACCATTCTCATCTGTGACCTCGCATGATTTGCTTACTGTAAACTTTATAATTTAATATCCTCTATCTATGCAGCCATATTGAATTAAAGCTCACGTGAATATCTCATTTTTAATTAATTACCTTGATAAATACACAGCTTTCAATATGCAGCCACATTGCAGGTTAGGGAATTAAGCATATTTGAGAATGACATAATTCAGCTTCTACTATGTGGGTCTAATGCTTCTTCTCCATCATGCAGCTAAACCGTCTGGATGTGGCCTCTCAGAATTGACCATGTAGACATACAGCAAGGGATTCTGCCACATGCTAGTTAAATCTAAGACAATTTATTTGAGAAAAAGCCATTACACAAAAATAATAATAACACATATGCTTCATGTATAACAAATGGTTTATTTAGCATAAACCATCCCATTAAAAACTCTAAATGGCCTATAACAAGGAGATGGAATAGTTTTATAATATCAATTTTATTAACACTGTTTCAACCAATTTAAAATCTAATTTTAAAAGAGTAAGCTATAAAAATAGTGTCTATACTAATAAACATGAAAAGAAAAAGAACAACTTGGTATTGTGTTAAATGTCAAATGTAAATTTAAGAAACATCTGTTTTATGATAAAAAGTAGAATAAAATGTTTGATCTCACAGCATCTGTGGTATATATAAACAAAAACATAAATTGAGAAAATGTAACATTTCTTGGCCTTTGAAGAGTTCCTATTGCCAAGCAGTTACCGTGATTGATGATGGGAGGAAAATATGAACTAAAAATGACCTAGCACTATGCTAGAAGCTCTTCAGCATTTTGGTAGTAAAGATATAATAACTTTGTACATCAAAATAATAAGTATTGACACTATTATTACCTAAACAACAATAAAAATAAATAAAAATTTAAAAGTATGAGGATTAACTATTAAGTGGGATGTTATTAACATGTTAAAAACATTTACATTTTGGGGCTGGAGAGATAGCATGGAGGTAAAGCATTTGCCTTGCATGCAGAAGGATGGTGGTTTGAATACCGGCATCCTATATGGTACCCCAAGCCTTCCAGGAGTGATTTCTGAGCATAGAACCAGGAGTAACCCTGAGCTGCTGATATGACCCAAAAACAAAAACAAACAAACAAATTTACATTTTATTTAAGGTTTTCTCTTGCAGAGATGAATTCTTATCTAGTTAATTTAAGAACCACAGTTTTCTATCATCTATCTATTTATCTAATATATTTATCATCTTTCTACCTCTACCTATCTATCAATTAAACTTAGCATTCTACCCAATCGCAATATTCATAAGTATTAAGAGACGAATATACCTTTTAAAACTTGACCTATTCTTTTACTTATTGAAAATCACCTAAAGTTTTTTCTTCTCTGAGTTATTGTAGCACTATTCCAAATAGCTACATTCTTAAACAAACAAAAAACAATTCTGTCCATGAAAAAATAGATACCAAAATTATGGTAGATACATGTATACATACATATTTATGTACATATATACAGTAAAATACATTTCAGCTATTAGGAAAGATGAAATCATACAAGTAACTACTATGCAGATAGATCTAAGAGTGAAGGTAGAAGGAGAGGAACAGCTACAAGAGGATATCTATTATATGTGTCCATAAACAAATGAAATAAGTGATCAGAGGTAACAGAACCTGAAATCTGCTCTACATAAATGAGTTTACCACATCAGGGAGACAGAAAGGGAATTAATGAGGGATAAGACATTTTGTTGGAATGTTGTATATTGTAAAAAATTATTATTAACAGTATCGTAAGTCATTAAGCCTAGAATAAAAATTAAATAATAAAATGTGCTGTTAGAAATAAAATAACTTCCCTTTTAGTTTTTGCTATAGGGTTAAGATTACGTTATTGATGTCTATACATCATAGTTAAAAGCTTAGTGTCGATTTCAGAAAAAACATAGTAGTTTTTTGGCATGATTTTAGTTTACTGATGGATAAATGCTTATATGTTTCTGGAGCAAAATGTCACTACACCACATGCACCTCTAATATGTCATCTTCTCTCCATCATTGTGAACACTTTTCATCCTGTCTTATGTCTCCCTGCTCAGTTCTGTCATCAGCATCCTAAGGCTTGCTTTCATTAGACATTGTCTTTTTCTTCAAATTGTTTCTTTATATACCATGTAAGAGTGAAATCATGCCCCTGGGTGTAAAATCAAGCTCTGGGTGAAAGGGCTTGAAGTAGGGATGCTGTGATAATTAAGAAAACAAAACAGATATAAGAGAAAAAAGAATGAAGGGGGGTTTCACAGCCCTGTGGACTGTGTGCCCTGATCATCCTCCAAATAATTATTTATTACTTGGGATCAGTAATCATCAGAAGAATAACATTCTTTGGTAAGGTGCCTAACTGTCTTAATAGATCTAAGGCTTTTACACAACAAAGGCTTCAGTTAATGCTAAAATCTTTGCAATATCTTCTGGGAGAGGTGGCAGATTCAAAATTGAATGGCATAATTGGTGATTATGAGTCAAAAAGTCAACTTTTCCACCCCACTCCTCAGACTATCTTCTTTCTAACTAATTGTATTTATTCTCTAGATGTTTACATCTGCCCAAAGCATACTTTTTTCCTCCTGTCTGTCTCCACAATACATACTCCAATTCCACTCCTATTGTAGTTAAAGGTAACTTTTCTTACAACTGAGTGGTATTCCATTGGCTATATATTGCACCACATCTTTATCCAGTCATCTCTCATAGAAAATGCTTGTTTTCAAATATTGGCTAGAGTATCTATCACCACAATGAACATAAATGTGTATATATTTATTTAAATTATTTTTGTGTCTTATTAATAGTGGAATTAATACATATATAGTAATTCTATGTTTTGCAAGGTCAAAATGCTTGAAAATGCACTGTTGGGGCCAAAGAGTTAGTAGAACAGTTAAACTACATGTCTTGCTTGCAAGCCTGGTTTGATCCCTGACAGTATATGGTCTCCAATCTTCACTGACTACATCCCTGGAGGTTCACAAGCATTCAGGACTGATCAGAGTAATCATGAGTACTAAAGGGTCAAGGGACCACTACATCCTTCTAGCCTAGGATACAATAAACTTCAGTCATGGTTTGCAAAGAATCATCAAGTGGGCCTGCAAGCTCCTGGGAACTGAATGAATGAGGAACTGGAAAGCCTGTCTAGAGTACAGGTGGGGGTGGGGTGGGATGAAGGGAGATTTGGGACATTGGTGGTGGGAATGTTGCACTGGTGAAGGAGGGTGTTCTTTACATGACTGAAACCTAATCACAATCATATTTGTAATCAAGATGTTTAAATAAAGATATTATTTTAAAAAAGACTCCTGGGAACTACTTTGGGAAAGCCCTCTAAAATTAAATACATTGATTATTAATTCCTTCGGACAATCTCCTTTTGGGAATCTTTCCTTCAACCTTATTAATGGGCTGTTCTTTCTTATTAAACTACATTTATCTCTGTTTCTTCAGATCATTTTATTACGCTAAAAGAAAAACTAGATACATATCAAGCACTGAGTCAGTATTTCTGTATATCAGTACGTGTGAGATTTTGATGGATTGAACCACTGCTACTATGATTTGTTAGAGTTCATATGATTTAGACAAAGAAATTTCTTTTTGTTAGTTTTTGTTTGGGAACCACACCTAGTGGTGCTCAGAGGTTCCTCCTGGCTCACTCAGGAAACACTCTGGTAAGCTCTGGACCATATGGGTTGCCCGGAGCAAACGTGGGTTAGCCATTTTAAACATTCAAGGCAAGCACTTTGCCCACTGTACTTTTTTTCATACCTTAGCGAAGATATCTCTTAAAAACTTGAGAGACACTGTAATTTCTATGCCATATACAACCTAATATACTCTCACTTCTCTCATACACACATGTGTTTGTCTTGTGTATGTATTTCTGACAGTAATCTGATGGGACCATAGATGATCATTATCTAACATACAGAAATTATATTTAGAATGAAAAAATTCTTTTTACTTGATTATACCAAACAAGGAAAATACAAAGCAATACGTTGTGAGACAATTACCAACTAAACATAATCCAAAACGTAAATGGCATAAGTTCCTCCTGTTCTTTCGAAGCACTTCCTTCCAGTGCCAGTGTTCCTACTTTGAGTAGGGTAAGCACAAAGAATCTCTAGCTACTATTTGCTGGTTTCAGTCTTGAGGTCAGAGCAATATCATTTTGTAGACTAATTGCCTCTGGTCCGATAAAATTAGGTTGAGACCCTGAGGACCCCTCCCCCTTCATGCTTATTCTAAAATTTTGCTGAACTTCTTACTTTTCCCCAGGAGCTACTGATGTTCATTCTTGACCTTATTTCTTATATTAAAAAAAAAGTCTGTGAAGTTTCATTGCATGCAAATAAATAGCACGTTAAAGAATGTGTGGAGGTGGCAAAAAATTTCTAACAATTATTTTACCTTAATGTTTAATGAAGCTGTCCAATTTAAAATATTAAAGCAAAAGTAGGTCAACAAGACAATGAATTAAGATGTGGTGATGCTAAAGTCTTTGTGTTAGAACTGAACTATAAGAATACTGAATAGCTGGAAAACAATATATTAGAGTGATATTTTCATTTGCATCAGAGATTGAGTGAAAATAAATTACTCACACGAATAACATTTTAGATAAAAATAATTTTGCTTTTGTTTTTGTTTTTGTTTTTTTGGTCACACCCTGTGACACTCAGGGGTTACTCCTGGCTTTGCACTCAGAAATCGCTCCTGCCTTGGGGACCATATGGGACACTGGGGAATTGAACCTTGGTCTGTCCTAGGCTAGTACTGGCAAGGCAGATGCCTTCCGGTTCCGCACCATGGCTCCAGCCTTATAAAAATAAATTTTTATCAATAGTAAAATAGCTTAGAGGTTAAGGGTATATAGTCTGTAACATTGAGAATTATTTATTTGTTGTAAATAATTATAATAATTAAAATAATAAATAACTACTGATTATTATTTTTATAATAAATATAGGTATAAATTAAATATCACTGCATAATGTATGACAGTATTGACCAATGTGCATGTATTTTCATCATTACACATATAGTTAAAATACTTTGTTATTTCTAAATGATACCACAAGGGGCCAGAGAGATAGCACAGCAGTAGGGCATTTGCCTTGCACATGGCCAACCCCAGACAGATTCCAGTTTGGTTCACAGCATCTCATATAGTCCTTTGAGCCTGCCAGGAGTGATTTCTCAGCTCAGAGGCAGGAGTAACCCCTGAGCGCTGCTGGGTGTGACTCAAAAAATTCCAAAACATCTATTCTGAGAACTTTTAACTGGAAAGCATGCAGGGTACGTGTGAAACTTAAAGCTGCAAAGGTTACTTTAACTTTAAAATAAAACCATCTTATTTCTCCAAGTAAATCAGCCTCTCAACGTTGGAAGGACCTTACAGATATTCTCAGAGAAAATTTATCTACTAAATTTCCTTCTAGATATGTTTAAATTCAGGTAAATTTTTGATAAAATGTTATTATGTGCACAAAAGTATCTTTGTGATTTCTAGACGTGTAGGCAGAGCCACTTCGGGTCACACAGAAGAATTATAAATCGTATGGCAACCATAAAGGGATTTGAAAGCAGCTAGCACATATACCTAGCATCACCCTGTCTTCAATGTTTTCATTTCTAATGTGTTACATTGTCACTGTCCTTTCAGTATCCACAGATCAGCTCTGTCCCCTGAAATAATCACCTTGTGACATGAATTCAAACTTTAGTAAAATAAAAATATATTAAAGAGAAAGAGGGTCAGTTTGTGGTGGAGTTCAGGAAAAAAGTCAACAAATTTCAAGGAACAGTTCCACTATCCCATATTTGGTCTGAGTTTAAAAAGGTAAATTTAGGGCCAGAGAGATAGCATGGAGGTAAGGTGTTTGACTTTCATGCAGAAGGTCCATTGGTTTGAATCCCGGCACCCCATATGGTCCCCCGAGCCTGCCAGGAGCGATTTCTGAGCGTGGAGCCAGAAGTAACACCTGAGCACTGCTGGGTGTGACCCAAAAACCAAAAAAAAAAAAAAAAAAGGTAAATTTAAAGGGCCAAGCGGTGGCGCAAGTGGTAGGGCATTTGCCTTGCATGTGCTAGCCTAGGATGGACTGTGGTTTGATCCCCAGGTGTCCCAAGCCAGGAGCCATACCTGAATGCTATAGCCAGGAGTAACCCCTGAGCATCACGGGGTGTGGCCCAAAACCCAATCCCCTCCCCCACCAAAAAAGGTAAATTTAATCAACAGAATAAGATGAGTAAGGTTTATTTGTTTGTTTTTGCCTGTTTTTTTGGTTTTAGAACTAAAAGCATTCTAACTTTTAGTTTTTTTGCTGTTAACTAAATTTCTAAGTTAATTGATAAGAAGTATTATTACTAACTTTTGAACAACTCCTTGATCTTACAAAATTAATTTTGTTGTGGCTTTCTGTATTGGGAAAGAAAGAACCAGAGGTTATCTAAACCTCTTATCCTACAAGTTCTCCTGGAGACAGGAGGGAAAAGTCAGGCCATTATCTCCAGCTTCTTTTGCTCTAGCAGCTCATAAACATGACAAGAGTTAGCTCAGACTGTGAACTCTTTGGAAGTTTTCCTTTGTTTCCTCCCCAGGGTACTTCAAAAAAGACAAAAACTATTGTCTTCTTGTTTTCAGCTGCCTCTGAGGTGTTGACTCCTGCCAGGATAGAGGAGACATTTTTTTTCAACAGAGCAAAATAACATACTTGCTTTTTTAAGCTAAAGCTCCAATTAATTAGTAAAGTTAAAAATGTACAGTGGTCCAAAAAATGTATTCAGATAATGAGTTAAATGATTTTAGGAAAATTAGTCAGAGTAGAATTTGTTTGGATCTGCACTTTTATTTTCCCTACTCAAGAGATATCGGGAAATTACTGTGGAAAGACTAACTCATGTTGATAACAAATACAAACTATGTAGAGCTAGGTAATACCGAGCAGACATTTGTTGTTTATGTTAATGCAAACAATGAGCAATAGCTGAAGTAATATAAACACTATACATGTAAACAGTATATATAAAATATAAACACTACATATAAACAATATATAAAATATAAACAAATAATATAATAGTTTAGTACCAGGAGTGATCCCTGTGTTATACCTGTGCTATAATAACGTAATATTTCAGTGATCATAGTTGTATAAATAAAAATCCTATTTTAAAAATGTGTATATCTGACCTCTAGCTAATCTTAAATTTGAATGTAGACTCTAAAATGTTTACTTTTAAACATTCTATATAAATTTCAACATTGCATTTCCCTACAACATTTTATATAAAATTTATTCAACTAATTTATGACAATTTATTTTTGAGCAATACATTGTATTCCATATTCTATAAGTACCATGGTTTATTATCCCTATAAATGTACATTCACATTTTGCCAGCACCCAGTATAATGCTACATTTAGCACTTATGCTATGTACTTTATTTCATAGAAGTAACTCAATATTAAATTGCATTACTTTTTGGACCCAGAGCGGTGGCATAAGCGGTAAGAAATCTGCCTTGCCCATGCTAGCCTAGGACTGACTGCAGTTGGGTCCCCAGCATCCCATATGGTCCCCCAAGCCAGGAGCAATTTCATTGCACATAGCCAGGAGTAACCCCTGATTGTCATCTGGTGTGGCCCAAAACCAAAAAGAAAAACAAATAAAAATTGCATTACTTTTCATTTTATTTATTTATAATTTGAGGGCCACACTCGATGGTGACCAAGAGTTGCTCCTGGTGGTGACAGAGTGCCACGTGGAATGCCAGGGATTTAACTCAGGTTGGCTGTGTGCAAGAAAAGTGCCCCACCCTCTGTACTATTACCCATGCCCCTTTTCATTTTATTTTAATAGATTTAGTCAGATTACTTTCCAACACTATAAAACATAATAACATTCCTATTTTGCTACACTTAAAGTGTTTTTTCTCAAAAAAAAAATCACCTACCAGGGGCCAGAAAAATAGTACAGTGGGTAAGGCTTTTGCCTTGCATGCAGCCAATCCTGGTTCAAGCTCCAGCACCCTGGGGACCAGAATCCAAGGCAATATAGTACAGTGTAGTACAGCAGGCAGTGGGATTACATTGGACACGGCCCCTATATTCAGTACTCAGCATCCCACGTAGTCCTCTGAGCATAGCCAGAAGTAATTCCCTTTTTTTAAGAGTAAGAACAAACCCTTCAATATAACTGAATGGGGCCCAAACTTTATAAACAGCAATTACAACAACAACAACAACAACAACAAAAAACTCCAGCACTCCATATGATCTCCAAATCCTGCCTGAAGAGATCTTTAAGGGAATAAATAAGTCCTGATAACTTCCAGGTATAGTCTCAACACAAAAACACACAATCTGCTTTTCCCCCTGATATTGACTATTGAGTGACATTTTAACTTTATTATTTGTTTACTAATAGTATGTTATTGATACTTTATACATGGGTACTCTTGCTAATTTTTCTATCAATATACTTAGCACAATCTTCTATTATGTTCTTTGTTTTTGTTTTATTTTGTTTGCTTTTTATTACCAGGAATGCTGGGCATAGAAAAATGGATAGTTATTACTTAGTATGCAAGAGTTGAACAGGTGGGTGTTATGGCTTTGTTTTGTGACACCAGGGCTGAAAATTAGAATATCCACATATGAGTCATATGTTA